>NC_057799.1:412775788-412791315 GCF_018294505.1 Triticum aestivum | reverse complement strand
CGCGGGCCGGCGCGGTACGGGCGGCGGCGGACGCCACGTGGCAGTGGGTGAGTGGACGAGGGCGGCGGCGCGGGCTTCATCCGGCGCGGACCGGACGCGTCCGGCGGCGGAGAGGGAGCGGGGCTAGGGTTGGACTGTGAATGTTTTCGGGAGGTCTCACATATTGATAGGTAGAGGGAGCTAGGAGAGTCCAAATGAGGTGCGATTTTCGCCCACACGATCGTGATCGAACGACCTACGGCATGGAGATGACTTGGAGGGGATTTGGGCTGGTTTTGAGGGGGGTTTTCTGCAACACACAAAAGGCATATGCGGTTACCTGGTTAACCGTTGGAGTATCAAACGACCTCCAAATGGAACGAAACTTGACCGATGGCCTACCGGTGGTATACCAAGGCCACTTGACAAGCCTCGGTCCATTCCGAAAACGTTTAACACCCGCTCACGAAAAGAAACGAAAAGGGGTGCGCCGGGGGAGATGGGAGCGCCGGATTGCAAAACGGACAACGGGGAAAATGCTCGGATGCATGAGACGAACACGTATGCAAATGCAATGCACATGATGACATGATATGAGATGCATGACATGAACAAAATGCAAAACGAAAGACAAAACCTGACCATGGAGGGAATATCGTAACACATAGCCGAAAATGGCAAGAGTTGGAGTTACAAATATGGAAAGTTACATCCGGGGTGTTACATGGCGCGACGGCCGAGAGAGCGCCGCTTCCCGGTGCACGCGACTGCTCCGCGTCGAGACTGGCCATAGGCCCTGTTTGGATCCATGGGTTAGAGTTAGTTTGAGCAAGTTGGGGCTCAAATAGCCCTAAAGTATCCAAGCATGAGGGTTTAAATTGGAGCAAGTTGCACCGAACCCACCAAAAAAAACTATCCCACCCAAGAGGTGTTAACTGGAGATAGTTCTCATTGGGACCACTAAAAAATCACTTTTCTCTCTCATGAAGTGCATTTATTGTCAATCTAACCCTGTCACCCAAACACCTCTTTGGCTACAGTTAGTTCAGGGTTAGTCATGAGTTAGTCTAACCTCTAGCTAAGTTGGAGTATCAAACAGGAGTATTATAGGACATGCAAGTTTCCCAAAGCATACAGGCAAATTCGTACGTGAAAGGATTTTTTTCTTTTTGAAAACGGAACGTGAAATGAATTTTTTTTAGAATGCTCTTGGCATGTCGCTAACATGTGATAGTTAACCGACCTCAATAGACGGCAGAAACGCCAGCCCGCCGCACTTTGATAGAGACGAGGAGGGAGAAGCGATACAGGCTGCTGGATTACTAGAGATAGGTGTCGCACGAAAGCCAAGAAATATGGTGATAGCGTGGGTTAGCCATGTACTAGTATGATGTAACTACACTGGGCTGCCGTGTTTTGTACTCTTCCAGTCCACTGTGGAGATGATTGGTTAATTTTATATCGCTGAATGATATTAAATATTATGAGTGCAGACGCTCCACCACGAGGTTCCTTGCTCCTTCTTGGTTGTCCGGAATCTATGTTCTTCCACTCTATTTTTTTATGTGAGCTTTGTTCATCCTTTTTCCAACACGCGAGACATCTAGCATCAAGGTGCACGTGTTATGCAAGGATCGTTCCATCTATATGAAGAACACGTGGGACTGGAACTACGAGACGGACATGTACCCAGGAGTGGACGTACGAACCTGAGTAATGTAGCGCAGTAAGTGAAGTAGAAAGGCACAAATGGTATGAACATGTGTGGCATATAGGGTGTGTTTGGTTGCCTTCTCGTCTCAGCATAGTTGTTCCCTCTTCATGCATGCTCAACTCAACACCCCTCTTCATGCATGCTCTCTTCATGCATGCTTCTAGTGTATTTGTGCTAAACTAGTGTGGACTCATGCACCCTCCATACACTCTACCAAACACCCAAAAGTAGGTCGAGAAGGGAACTCTTGGGCGGCATTTATCTCTTACTACGTACTACCACTAAATGTTGTACGTGCAATGCACGGTGATGTTATGGAGAACGTGCCTAAGTACTCTACTACTACTATATTAGTTGGAGGCACATATTAACTTTTATATTTGTTTACGTGTATGCCCCGAGACCTTCCAACTAGACGTGTCTTTCTCTCCAGGTCGCACTTTGTATCATTCATACCACTAAGTACTACTACGTGTGGTCTCCGACCCAGAAGTGGAAGAAGTGGAGACGCTCTACCATGCTGTTTTTTTTACGCTAGGCTCTACCATGTTGTTCATGTCCCACTCCTTTCGCTGACGTGTGGGACATCCAGCACGTGCCGTGTTTGGCACCCTTCGTCGTAAGAGTTGAAACGCTAGCATTCATCAGAAATAAAAAATAATTATAAATCGGCAGTGATACTATTTTTTTTTGCGAACCAATCAGCAGTGATACTATACCACGCGGTTTCCTTGGTCCTCGATATCAGAAAGAATACTTCCGTTCGCCAACATGTGGGATGTCGCCCATCCTAGTCCACTTGCCATGCACGCAGAAGTCCAAGGGAGAGTCACCCAGGTCGTCGCGCCGCAGTAACAATGACTAATGAGCCGTCAAATCACAGGCCCACTTCCCACTTTGAAGTTGCTCGGACGAAGGAACCATCATGACTTCGTTGAATTCCGCTTCTTGAAGAAAACTACTGTACCAGCAGTACTGCTAGCTACAGTAGTACTCCAACAGAGGCCTCCTTTCGTTCATAGGATAGGAATATGAAAATCATAGGAAGTGAGATGACATGCATCTCAATTCCTATAGAGAAAGAGATGCCATTTGATGCTTAGGATAGGAATTTTTCCATTTAGTCTAGGCTAATGTACTGGTAATTTGCTCTAAAAACTACATTAGTAACTATTAGTATTGGTACATGCTCGTACTCAGACACAGACACACACACACTAACTACTAGTACTACTACTTCTCCCCTGATGGCCAGACGCCGTCGTTCTCCTTCCCGGCTTTGTCGGCGACACCCCACCGTGCTTGGATCTCCGCCGACCTCTCCGCAGCAGCTCGTGCGTCCTTTTCTTTCTTGCGGCGGCGGGCCTCTCTTTTCTTGAGTGCTTTCTGACTTTTCCACTCCCTCTGTGCGGCTTTGGCCGCCTCTTGCTCTACCGCCCATTCGGCCTTGGCATCTTCAAATTCCTCCCACATAGTTGTGAGGTCACGAGCGGCGATGAACTCGGCACGGCGGGATGCCATCGCTTCCCTACCATTTTGTGTGCGGTCGTGGGCGGTGAGGAACTCGGCGCGGCGGGATGCCATCGCTGCCTTACCGGTTAGTGTGCGGCGCGGTGGCATGAACGACGCTTGGTGAGAGCTCTGGGCTAGAGTGGCCGGACAACCGTATAGTGCATTGGTTTGTCAAGAGCTCAAGGACAGAAGACGAAGCAAATTTGGATTCCCCTTCAATCCTGGTCATTTATTACCGAGTAAAATGCATTGGCCGTCATCGAACTTGTCTTGATAGCTCACTTTGAGCATTGTATACGAGATATGGTGATTATACAGTCACTGGCTCAGCGTATAGCTCCGTATTTGTCTGGTTGACCAGTCAAACAGTCCGCATGCGCCTCATCAGCTCGTGTTCTTTATCTATCTACGCGGGCCTACCTGTCAATGGAGAAAGAAATACTGTAAAAACCAAAATTATGCGTATGTGGGGAATCAAACCACGGACTCGTCACTGCAACGCACCCTCGTCAGCCAAATGAACATGAAATACTTCGCGTCAGACACTCACGCTCACGCTGTCAAAGCATGCTAATGCATGCACGTCGCCCTCTAAATCAAAGTCCTGCTCATGGCGCAACGCAAACGGTGAGCCCATCACCTGCGCGCCCCGGCGGTGCCTGACATTACTGTTTAGATGTTTGATGGAGGCCTACGCGAACGCCGAGCATGTATTCACCTGGCTCAACACCAACGGTCATACTCGGACCGCCTTGCTCATGTATATCGTCCATCACAACGACAATCTATAAAACAGCCTAAGATAGAGAGGGTACTATGGTAGTATGGTACGGAGTATCTACTATCGTGAGCGACCGATCTTAGTGCCACTGCACACCGAAACCCCTTCCATCGCTAGCGCGCGCTTCCCGCCTGAAACGGTCACCGTCTCTCCAGAACGTCAATGCTGCATTCACCGGGCTTAACCGCAGGTGCAATTGGTGTGTCACTGACATGCGGGCCAGATGCCCATTGGGCCCACATGTCAGTAACCCAAACGCATCTGCAGTTAAGTGACTGAAGCAGCGTCCACATTCACGCCCGACGAACCTACTCCGGCGCCAGTTGTCCATCCGTCTGCCGCGGCTCATTGCCATTCGCCCGCCATATTAACTTGAGCCCCAGCTCCCAGCCATAGCCAAAGACCCACACTTATTCTCCTCCGGTCCCTTCCTTCTGTCGGCACCACTTCAACCATGGCCTCCTGGCGCTCCTAAGCTCTCTTGGACGTACTGTCGCAGGAGCAGACGAGGGACATCGGCGGCTCCGCTCCGGGCGCGCTCCAAAGCTCTCTTCGACGTACTCTCGCAGGAGAAAACGAAGGAGATCGCCGGCACCCCCCCCCCCGGCCGCCCTCCACCGCCACGACCACGAAGCCGGCAGCGAGGAAGAGTAGTACACGGTAGGTCGCCGCCGCTCTGGTCCCGGGAAGGCCACCGCTACTCCACTCAGTCGACGCCAACCTTGGTGGCGTAAACATCGGCGGCCGATTAGCCGCTTGACGGCGACGTGGAGGCGGAAATCTTCAAAACCTTGTGCTCCAGAGGAGGAGGTTATCGAGGCGGATGAGGAGGAGGCAAAGGCAATGGCCGGCTTTCTCAGGTTCATGGCTGAACATGGTGGTCGGGCGCCGGCGATCGTTTAGATTAGGTTTAAAGTAGGTTTTAGTACGGTTTGTGCGAAATATGTAATGAATTTCGTCCAGTTTGTAGGAAAAGTTTTCGAAATGTAACGAATTTCATCCGGTTAATTTGAAATTTGCTTTGTTTGCACGAATTTTGTCCAGTTAATTCATATAGTTGTCGAAAGGTATGCGGGCAGCATCGAATGGCATCCATCAGTGTCCTCGGACAGATGCCGGTGTAAATTTGTGGGCCAGCGCTGGAGATGCCCTAACTATCATGCTATAATCGCTAAAAATCCTCCATTATTTGGCAAGGAACAGTTATCCCTCGATCAAAATCAGATCCGCGGTGTTTCGCACTCCTCCCGCGTAAGAGTGTAAACTCTTGCTTACATAAAAATGGAGCAAGTGGACGGCTTTGTAGCACGTCATATCACTCGAACTAGCCCACCTGGGTTTCTACAGATCGATCACGCGAAAGCCCCGCCCTCGTCATTTTGTTCTGGATTTCTATCGATCGATCACGCGAAAATGTTACGCTTCGCAAGTTCTAAAGGAAAAGGCGGCACACTTACGACTCGTACGCGTCGCAACCCCGACAGACCGGCTCGCACGCCGCTCACCAGAGGGGACACGTGTTGTCTTGCAATTTCACTGACATGTGGGACCGTAATTGAATAAACCGTCGATAGCCGAAATCTAATCGCTCGGCGGGCGTCGGCTTAGAAGAGAGAAACGGGGGAGGGAGAAGAGATCGCCCACCCGCCGCGCACGGACTCCAAGAAATATATGGTGATAATGTGAGGTGGGCCATGCTGGAGTCCGGACCGCTTCCGGAGCCCGCTCTCACCACCCTGGCCCCTCAAGACGCCAGCTTCCCGCCGCATGCATGCATAGCAAGTAGTACTCCTTATGTGGAGGAGAGAGAGGCATTGACAAAGTCAAGGAGTGGGCTCTGCAAGAGCCCATCTCTACACGTGCTCCTAGGTATAAAAAATAATTCTAAAAAAAGGCATAAAAAACAATTGTGTCTTAAAAAAGAAAGGTAAAAAACATTTGAGAGGAAATAGATAGAGAGAAAGTGAGAAAAAGCTGTAACCTGGGCATTACATGAGGAAGGAGGGAGTGGTGCACATGCCAAGTTCACTGGGCTGCCGTGTTTCACACTCCTCCGTCGTAACAGTGGAGACAATAGCTTTCATCAAAAATAAACAATGAATACTCGTTGCTCGTCCTCTATATCAGAAAGAATACTTTCATTCGCCGACATGTGGGACGTCGACCATCCTCGTCCACCTGCCATGCACAAAATTATCCTGGTCTACCCCGGTCGTATCGCAGGCCCAACCTTTCCCACTGTAAGTTGTTCGGACGAAGGAACCATCATGACTTCGTTGAATTCCGCTTCTAGGCCAAACTGTACCCGCAATACTGCTACCACACGCGAAGACTGGACGGCACTGTACCACGTCATATCACTGAAACCCACTAGGCCAAACTAGCCCGCCTAGGTCATCTATTTTGGAAGGAGGGAGTACGTCTCTGCACTGCTATGATTTTGTGTTGCACGTTCTCTGTACTTTTGCTACGATTTTCCTACCCTATGAACCAAATGAGGCCTGAATGTATGTCGACTATTGTCTGATCGATCGCTAAGCCTACAATTTTAGGAGCTAGGGCTATTGGTCGATCGACGAGGGACAAGTATAAGTATACCACGAGCTCATCAGCCCCAACGTTTCTCTTCGGTGAGTGTTTTGCAAGTACTATAGCTCACACAGTAGCTAGCCTACTAACACCAAGAATCATCAAACAAGCCCTGCTGATATGATAAACAGTTCAAACTTACATCTAAGCATGCCATATATTACATCAAAAGCTGGTGAGGATACATCTGTTTCCATAACTCGGAGAGGGTTCGCATGATTCATCGCATGATTCACTATCAAACAAAAGTAGCAAGATCCGCCCACACAAGACAGTGCACTAGCCCTAAGATGGTTTGATAACACGCATCGTTCTGGTAATTAAACACAGGGCAATGCAAACTACCCTGAAGGATTAGCGCGACCAACTATTTCTTGTCATCGATCTCTCGGGCAATGACCACAGCACGGACAACGGCATGGGAATCGATTTCTGGGGCGATGTCCACAGGATGGACAGCAGCATCGAAATCGATCTCCGGGGCGATGCCAACAGGACGGGCCACGACATCGGAATCATCAAGGATGTCCACCGGCACCTGCACAACCCTAACATATTAGCAAGCACATTGCAAATAATCAAAAACCACAACTATGGTAATAAGCCATTAGTTTTTACCTTGTGCAGCTCACCGGGGGATCTCATCCCTCTTGGGGCCATCTCCTCGTCCTCGAAGGGGGCCATCACCTTGCCAGGGGAATATTGCTTCTCAACGGTGACTATCTCCTCAAACTCGGTCTTGAGCCTCACATAGGTGGCAATCAGAGTTCCTGGGGTAGGCACGGTGGGGCCCTTGCTGTTCTTCCAACTTTCTTTGAGGAGTTCGTCCGCCAACGTCCTCAACTCTTTGGCCAGTGCTTGTTTCTTGGAGTTCTTCGTCTCCATGGGTTGGCCCGCCAACATGGTCAACTCGTTGGTCAGTGCTCGCTTCCTGGAGATCGCTGTCTCCAGTGGGTTGTCTGCCGGCAACTCTTTGCCTAGTGCTCCAGGATCCATCAATGAACTAACAAACAAAAGGCAAGCGAAAGGAAACCACAATCGCAATGAAAACGGGAAAAGAATAGGATGTGAGAATAGGTCGGTGCTTCACAAAAAGAAGATTCTTGGAATGAAAATATAGCAGCATAACTGATTCGCCCACCTTTCGTTCGTCGGTACAGAAGAAAAATGGCAGAAGTGAGTAGCCTGGAGTGAGGTTTTCTTCAAGAAAGGGAAGAAAGGGCTTGAACGGGCGTTCCAGTGAAATGATGGTTGCTTCGTGCAGTCCAACTTGGAGGCCACCTTACCACTGTTGGTAAAGGTGTGGGTTTTGTGATATGACGGGTCATGACGGCCACACCGGGGTGACAGGTGAGTCTCGACTGTAGCACCTCGCTATGATTTGGTGGATGGCACGCGGGCCCGGATGCTTTGAAATGTCCCGCATGTAGATAGAGCGGCTAGTCATATAGGAGTGCTCAATATTGTGCACAGCGAGTCCGCGACCAAGGCGGAGAGGAAAACAAGAGAACTACGTAACTAATGCATGAGTTTAATTAGGGTAGTTTCGTAAAGTACGAGATACATTCATCCAATCGCAAAATGCCTTGGTTCATGAGATTTGAGCCCTATAAACCGGAAGGGAGGGAGTACTGCAGACGGTGTAGTCTAGTCACTTGTTGAAATCTCTAGAAAGGCAAATACTCCTTTCCGGTTTACAGGGCTATACTACTCCCTCCGTCTAGGTGTGTAAGTCATCTTACGAAAACCAAATAGTCCCAAAACACTTAGGCGCGGTGCATTAATTTCTACCTTGTTTCTTGTTTCTTGACATATCAACCAATAAGAGATGAAAGGTGTGCATGCTTTTAATGACTTGCAATGGCTAGTTCATTGCATGCAATGCTATTAATTAGCAAATAAACATTGGTGACCCCAGGAGGAAACGGTGCTAAGCGCGTGGACCTATGCAGAATGAGTATCAACCAATGGATAATGGAGTTTAATTGTTAAACAATAGCAATTTTGTCTCATGCAAGAGCCTGGCTAGTACTCCAAGGAACTGCACCACGCGAGCGTTCGCAACTGCCACGTTCGGGTTGCGCTTGGCTATTCGCCTCTTCGAGAAGACGAACAATGATGTTACTCCTACTTGTACAGTACCGAATCCACTTCTGCATGTCCGTCCACCTCGTGCGGGAGGGATAGCGTGTAGCGAAAGCTTCTACTTACTGCTCCTGCCTTTGCGTCTATGACAGGTGGGCCCAACAGGTGGTTGGCCCTCCTGTCATGCAGCCAAAGGCAGGTGCAGTTAAGGCACCGGAGCTCAATCCGCGTGGGAGAGGGCGTTGTAGTAATCAAATTTCTCGGTCTTGTACGAGTTGACGCGACACATCAAAGCACTGCACTAGATATAAGTCTTTTTACACATTTCAAATGGGCTAGTTCGTATGTAGGAGTAGACATATTCTGCTTCATATGTAGTCACTTGTTGCAATCTCTAAAAAGACTTATATTTGGAAACGGAGGGAGTACAATGCATGCATGCATGCCGTGACTTTCCTTTTGATACTTGCATGTGTTGATTTGATGCACCTTGCCAAATTTTGACTATAAATTTAACTAACCAAATTTTCATGCATGTCACAGAAAATTACGGGGCTGTTTGGATTGTGACTATGTTTGTCTTATGTTGCCACATTATTTTTCCCACACTTGCCACACTTTCCTAACCTGAGTTGCTCAAATTGTTAGACACACTTTGGCTTGCCTAAGGGAATCTATGACATGTGGGGTTCAGTGCTAATAAAAAAATTCTTGTCTTAGGTGTGGCTTATAAAAAAGACTTATATTTAGGAACGGAGGGAGTAGAAAATATAAATAATAATGCATGTTGGGCAACCCACGTTTCCGCTAAGTTTAGCCGTGGACTTGTTCACAATTTTTACAAGGGGGTGGTTGTTCATTTAATGGAGGGACTTGTAGTACCAGACTGGAACGATACAAAGTGCGACCTGGCACACCGTAACACCACTTGGAACAAGCGGGTAGCTATCTCAAAAAACAATCAACAACTAAAAAACCCGCGACCTGGCATGTAGTAGTACACAATTTTAAACGATTGTTTTGATGGAGTGAAAAAGGAAAACTACCCCACTACGTATATATAGGCCGGAGCCTCCGCGCTTGCTTGCTAGGGTTGCTCTATTCACACACTCTCATCCTCTGCAGATCCAAACAAGATAGGGGTAGTAACACTGTCTTTCTCCCTTCAAAAAACACTGGCTTTCTATCCTCACCGCTGGTTACAGATCCGGACATATCCCCCTCCGCCGGTGAAGGGGAGGAGGGGCGGCGTTTAGGCCATCGTCGACAGCGAGGGAGGAGACCCACTGCCGGCTGCACCGTTATCTCTGGCCGAGCGCCGGCGCGGGAGGTCCACCGATCCCTTCGTCGTTGCCTGTGGGCGGATCCGGCCTCCCGCCGCCCACCTATCCACATCCCGACGACCTTCAGGTATATCTTTGTTCAAAACCGCCTTAGCTCTACTTCCCTAGCTCGCTACATCGCTGCATGTGCATCATTTTCTACCTCTCAGCCCCTCTCGATCGGATGGTCCAACGTCACATTTTTTTCTATTGTTAGAGGTAAAGCTACTTCATGGAGTCGAATCTTGTACTCCCTTCATCCGAAAATACTTGTCATTGAAATGGATGTATCTAGATGTATTTTAGTTCTAGACACATCCATTTTGATGACAAGTAATTCCGGACGGAGGGAGTACTTGGTTCAAACAAGAAATAAAGTGGGGGTGGGTGAATTTAGTATGTACATCAGACTTGGTACAAACAGGAAGGAAAGGGTTGAAAGTAGTACAGACTGGTCATCCAACCGGTCTCTTGGTCGAAAAGGGAAATATAGGGGTAACGCTGTACACAGTGGTATGACCAGGACTAGATTTGCTATCCACACATAGGAGTAGGTGGCTAGAGTGAAAAAAAATGGGACCAACCCAGATATGTTTCTTGGATGTTTGTTTCTCGGGGAACAAACTATGAATCACCACTTTATGCCCTTGTTTACGTACATGGTGCTGGACTGCTGGTGCACCCACTGTCCCATGCCCTTATACCAAATATTTAGGCTCCGTTTGGAATAAAGGGGCAGAAAACATAGGTCTTGATGAAAATAGAGGAATAGGAAAGGAATGTAGGTATAAAACTATGGACCAGCGAACCAGAGGAAACTCTCAAGAGAATGTGTTCGGATGGACTACGAAATGTACAGATTTGTTTTTTTGGAGTAGCATGCTTGGCAGTATGAGATGCTATTTGTTTATTCAGCTGCACAGTGACTACTCTTGTCCTCACCTCACGTACCACACATAGGCTGATTTTTTTATTCCGGCAACACAGCACAGCAACCTGTCTAACGCATGGCAGCGAGCGCCTGCCTCGGGCTTCCGCCCAAAAAATGAGCAGCGCGTGGATGTTTCTAATCCTATGGAATCAGTACTACCAGACCAGCTTTCCTATGAAACACTATTCACCTTTCCCGTGTTCCGAACGGTTGGAAGGGAAAGAATACCGTAGGAATTGTGTTCCTACGAAAATCCTGCACCAAACCTGTGAACCGAACGCAGCCTTAGCTGTTCTTAATCTAATGTCCCTGGTAAAAATGAAGCCATGCCACTATTATAAGCCATGACAAGTTTAGCCAAATGTTTTTGCCTGCAATTGTTTGAGACTCTGACTATTTCCTCTGTGCCTTTTTGTGCAAACAAGGATATCCAATTCACCTGGTTGCTGTTGTGACCTTTTGGTGCACTACACAAAACTCTTCTTAAAAGAAGTGACTATTTCCACTGCCGCGTTTTCCCATCTCCGAGTCGTTCCCGTCCGGGGCCTCACCGTCGTCCACCGCCTCGCTGCGTTCGGTGCGGCGTGGTCAGCAAACGAGAGTCATCGGAAGAGGACTGTACGTGGAGAGCCTGACGGCTGGGACCCACGAGGTCCATGGTCGCACGCAAGGAAAGTTCCTCCTTATTAAGCTGAAAAAAATGTTTCCTCCACCTGACAGCTGGGACCCACCGGCTGTATCTTCACACGGAAGGAAGTGCCTCCTTGTTTTGTGAAAAAAATTATTCATCCCGTTGACAGCTGGGACCCGTCAGATTTGGTGACTGACTTGTGGGCCTACTAAGCGGACGTGTACGCACGGCTTTGTCAACTTAATCAACAAATGATTCTAGCAGCTGGGCCGTTGGATGTTAATCCAACAGCCATGCTCCTTCTTCAACCTCTGTTCTTGCTCCTGTCTCCCGTGGGCGGCACCGCGGCTGTGCTGCCGCGCACCCGAACCAGTGAAGTTTCCCACTCCTCTCCATCTGCGACAAGACTGCCACGTCTTCCCCATCTCTGGGTCATTCCAGTCTGGGTGCGCTCGGCACAGTATGGTCAACGTGGTCAACAACCGAGAGTCATCGGAAGATGACTGTACGTGAGAGGCTGACGGTGGGGACACACCACGCCCATGGACGCATGCATACAATGGAACGCGGCAAGGTCAACGTGGTCAAGGAACGACTTCCATCGGAAGTATACTATACGTGGAGAGTCTCAGCTGGGTCCACGGCCGCAGCAAGTAAGTGCCTCCTTATTACGCGGAAAATAATGATTCCTCCAATTGACAGCAGGGACCCACTGGACGGGCCACCGTATTTTGTGAAAAAAACGTTTGCCCCCTGACTGCTGGGACCCACCTGACGGGCCACCGAATTTTGCAAAAAAAAACGTTCCCCCCGCTGTCAGCTCGGACCCACCGGAAGTGCCTCCTTATTACGCACAAAAAAATGAATACTCCCCCGGCTAGCTGGGACCCACCTTGGTGGGAGGCTGACTTGTTGGCCTACTAAGTTGACGGGGACGAAGGGCTTTGTCAACTTAGTCAATATGAACGATTCTAGCTCCAGTGACCGTAGATGTCCATCCAACGGCCGTAGTGCTTCTTCAACCTCTGATCTTCTTGCTCCAGCCGCCCAAAGCAGCGCCGGTCGTGCCGCATGCTCCTGCCTCCCGTGGCCGGCTGTGCTGCCGCGGAGGCCTCACCGCCCCCTACTATTCCCACCGCTGGCCAGGCCCTGCGGCGACAGCAGCCTCACACCGTAGCCGAACCAGTGAACCCTCGTACTCCTCTCCACGCGGGCTTCCACTGCCGCGTCTTCCCCGGCTCCGCGTCGTCCCCTTCCTAGGCCTCGCCGTCGTCCACCGCCGTGGTGCTCTCCGCGCGGCGTGCTCAACGTGGTCAAGGAACGACTTCCATCGGAAGAGTACTATACGTGGAGAGGCTGACAGCTGGGTCCATGGCCACAGCCCAGTTTTTTTGTGATTTGCCAAGTAAGTCGCTTTGTCAAGCCTGTTGGGCTGCAAATCTTTCAAGACGAGGAGAGCTTTCATTCGGCTGGCCGAGAAAATGGCCCATCAGTAATGAGAAATGGGTTGTACATTTTTAAAACACATCAAACCGGCAATTAGTTTCAAATATCTTTTTTTTTATTTTGAGATTTTAAATTACATTAATTTTTATGCATGGAGAATTTGTTGGATTTTATATTGATATACATTTATTTTTAAAATCAGTTTGAATGTGAGTCGAAATTTCGGGATTAAAAACAGTTCGGACCGCACCGAAATATACAAAATTTCGTATAGTTTTTTAACCGTGGCCACAATATGGGTTGTAATGCTAACAAAAAGAATATGGGCTCCAAAAAAACTTTAATAATTAGCAAATGGGCAAATAATGGCAGATGGGTTGTATGCTGTTTTCCACAGATTTGAGGCTTTCCTAAAAGAAAGGTTGACGCACAAGCAGTGACTGTTGGATGGCCATCCAACGGCCGTCGTGCTTCTTCAATCTCTGCTCTTCCTGCTCCAGCCGCTCAAACAAGCGCCGACGGGACTGCCTGCTCCCTCCTCCCCGCGGCCGGCTCTGCTGCCGCGCAGGCCTCACCGCCCCACCGTACTCCCATCGCTGGCCTAGCCATCACTCTACTCACCCACACCTGATGTTATTCTCCGGCGACATCAGACGAACCAGTAAACCCTCGTACAGTCGTACTCCCCTCTGCGTGGGAAACAACTGCCGAGTCTTCCCTGCCTCCGTGTCGTTCCCTTCCTAGGCCTCGCCGTCGTCCACCGCCCTGGTGCTCTCGGCGCGGCCTGGTCAACGTGGTCAACGACCGACATGCATCTAAAGTGGACTGTACATGGAGAGGCCGACAGCTGGGTCCACGGCCGCACGCAAGGAAATGCCTCCTTATTACACACAAAATAATGATTCCTCTACCTGACATCAGGGACCCACCGAAAAAATGTTACCGCCGCTGACAGCTCGAACCCACCAGCTATATCTTCGCATGCAAGGAAGTGCCTCCTTATTACGCACAAAAAAATGAATACTCCCCCTGTTAGCTGGGACCCAGTATAGTGGCAGGCTAACTTGTGGGCCTACTAAGTTGACGGGGACGGAGGGCTTTGTCAACTTAGTCAATATGCACGATTCTAGCTCCAGTGACCGTACGATGTCCATCCAACGGCCGTAGTGCTTCTTCAACCTCTGGTCTTCTTGCTCCAGCCGCCCAAACCAGCGCCGGTCGTGCCTCGTGCTCCTGCCTCCCGTGGCCGGCTGCGATGCGGCGGAGGCCTCACCGCCCCCTACTACTCCCACCGCTGGCCAGGCCATCCCTCTACTCACCCACACCCCCTGTTATTCTGCGGCGACGGCAGCCTCACACCGCAGCGAACCAGTGAACCCTCATACTCCTCTACGCGTGGGCATCCACTGTCGCGTCTTCCCCGGCTCCGCGTCGTCCCCTTCCTAGGCCTCGCCGTCGTCCACCGCCCTGGTGCTCTCGGCGCGGCGTGGTCAACGTGGTCAAGGAACGGCTTCCATCGGACGTGGACTGTACGTGTAGAGGCTGACAGCTGGGTCCACGGCCGCAGCAAGGAAGTGCCTCCTTATTACGTGCAAAATAATTATTCCTCCATCTGACAACGGGGACCCACCGGACAGGCCACCATATTTCGCGCAAAAAAACGTTTGCCCCTGACTGCTGGGACCCACCAGCTACATCTTCGCACGCAAGGAAGTGCGTCCAGGAAAAAAACGATTCGCCCCTGACTGCTGGGACCCACCAGCTACATCTTCGCAGGCAAGGAAGTGCCTGACAGTCGGGACCCACCTGGTCGAAGCGTACGTAGCGTTGTCATTCTGGTCACGAACGTGTACGTACATATACACTGGTGGATGTAGAGGCGTGCACGTGTCGTAGTAGAGGCGCGTACGTGTCGTAGTAGAGGCGCACACGTAGCATGTACACGTACGTACAGCGGCCAGGGTGCAAGAAAGAAAATACGGCCACGTATGTGTACATATGGGCGGGGTCTCGAACGCCTACTCGCGCATACGTACGGCCAGGGCAAGTGTACATGGCTGGGTCGGAATGGAGAAACAGCGTCGTCGTCGTGTTCATGGGGAGGCAACGGAATGCGTCGTGTTCATCAGGAGGCAACGGAATGCTTCGTGTTCATCGGGAGGCAACGGAATGCGTCGTGTTCATCGGGAGGCAACAGAACGCATGGGAGCCAACCGGCTGGGTTGGAACGGAATGCGTGGTCGTGTTCATCGGAAGGGCTTGGACGGAACAGGCGATGGAAACGAGGCCTGGCATACCGCACAACGGAGGAAACGGACCTACTATGTTCGGAACGGGGTCCTGTTGATCGGGAGGGGTGTGGCGTACCGCAAAACGGAGGAAACGGACCTCCTACGGTCGAAACGGGGGTCCTGTTGATCGGGAGGGGTGTGGCGTACCGCAAAACGGACGAAACGGACCTCCTACGGTCGAAACGGGGTCCTGTTGATCGGGAGGGGTGTGGCGTACCGCAAAACGGACGAAACGGACCTCCTACG
>NC_057799.1:412775389-412775587 GCF_018294505.1 Triticum aestivum | reverse complement strand
TCGAAACGGGGGTCCTGTTCATCGGGAGGGGTGTGGCGTGCCGCAAAACGGGACTCCACGGGATACTGTTCATCTCCACCGTCGACCTCCTCCAGCCTCCACGGGCTACCGTCGACCTCCTCCAGCCTCCACGGGCTCCTGTTCATCCAGCCTCCACCGCGCGCTACTCCACCGGCTACTGTTCAACCACCCCTCCAC
>NC_057799.1:412773436-412775310 GCF_018294505.1 Triticum aestivum | reverse complement strand
TACCGCAAAACGGGACTCCACGGGATACTGTTCATCTCCACCGTCGACCTCCTCCAGCCTCCACGGGCTACCGTCGACCTCCTCCAGCCTCCACGGGCTCCTGTTCATCCAGCCTCCACCGCGCGCTACTCCACCGGCTACTGTTCAACCACCCCTCCACGGGCACCCCTCCACCGTCTACTGTTCATCCAGCCCTCCACACCACGGGGTCCTGTTCAACCACCCCACCACGGGCACCCCTCCACTGTCTACTGTTCATCCAGCCCTCCACCACACCACGGGGTCCTGTTCATCCAGAGGCAACGCCACCGCTCATTGTTCATCCAAACCCCCCCTGCAACGCTCACTGTTCATCCCAGAGGCAGCATCAATCGGCTTCAGTTAGCAGCAGTAGCGCAGGAATCGCTCGATCGGGTTCAATTAACAGCCATTGATCGATCGCTCGGGTTCAGTAACGCGTAGCCTGCAGTGCAATCACTCGGGTTCAGTTAGAGCCCAACGCCTCGCTCGGGTTCAGTTAGAGCCAACGCCTCGCACACACGCGCGTACGTGTACGAGAGAAACGCGCATCGCTCGGCCCCCGACCTCCCACCGTAACCGGGAACTCCCCGAAATTTTCCTCGCCCTCGCTTCTACCACGGTTTTTTCCGTCATGGACGGCCCAAAGAATGTCATGCAGCTGTGTCTCCGGCCCGCCCAGGACGAAAAGCCCATTTTCTGTCATGATTTTTTGTCATAGAAGTAGGAGCCCACCACATCTATGATGATACCGGGTTTTGTCACAATTATCGTCATAGAAGTGTCATATGTATGACAAAAAAAATTTGTTCGGCCCAAAATGTCAAGGATGTATCTTTTTTTTTGTAGTGGGAGGGGAACCACGGGGAGTGCGTGGCGCTCACAGGTGTGACGCCCGGATAATTAAGCTACAGCAACCCTCTGCTAATGATGCCACGTCACTTCGATTATTGTTGCTACTCTCGCGTTAATTCGAAACCGATTCAAATTCAAATTCAAAATCCAGCAAACAATAAAAGTTTCCAATTATTAAAACTAAAATGTTCGGAGTGAACCAAATGTTGCATAGGTAATTATAGTGAAGAACCCGCATTTTTAGAAAATGCTTAAATACTCTAAAATGAATAAACTAGCAATAGGTAAAATAAATAAATAAATAAATAAAGAAAAGACAAAACAAAAATAAAGAAAAGGAGAAGGAAAGCCCCCGGGCCAAGTGGCCCAGCTGGCCTCAGCCGCTCGAACGGGCCGGCCCACCCCCACCACTTAACCCTCCCACACCCCGTAACCCTAACCAACCAAGTCCCCACTTCCCACGATCACCACCCCACGTCTCCCTCCTTCCCCCTCCCGATTCTGGATCGGGGCACTCGGGGGCCCGACCCCGCCGTCGCCGCCGTGCCAGCCCCCGACGCCGCCGCCTCGTCTCCCCACCACCTCGCGGACGCCACCTCCCCGCCGGACCGCCTCGTCACCTCCCTTACCCTGCGTCTGGCTCCAGCCACCGTCACCGGAGACGCAGCGCCCGAACCCCCTGACGCCGACGTCGTTCGCCATCGCCGGCGCCACCCCCGTCGCCTCCCCGACCTCCTCCCCAATGGCCTACACCAGGCCTCGCCGACCCCTCGCTCCTCGGCAACGCTGTGAGCTGCGCTCCCCCCTTCTGCCCCCGACGTACATTCGCATCTCGCCGGCGCCCGTCCGCGCTCACCGCCGCCCCGCTTCGTCCTAGCCATGCACCACGCTCGCGCTCCCCCTCCCCGTGGCGCGTGCGCTCGCCGCCGCCCGCCCATCACACCAGCGCGCCTGCGGTGAGCGCCTCATGCGCCCCCTGCTGCAGCCCTGCCGTGCACCCA
>NC_057799.1:412765297-412773089 GCF_018294505.1 Triticum aestivum | reverse complement strand
CCGGCCCGTGCTGGCCTCGCCCCGCCGCCTCTGCCCTGCGCGCCGTCGCGCCGCACACCGCCCCGCGCCCGTCCCTCATGCTCCCATGCCGCGCCGCTCGCCGCCATTCCGGCCGTCCGGTCTGCCTCGCTCGCCGCCCCTACCAGCTGCGCCTCTGCCAGATTGGGCAGGCCCCTGCTAATTGGGGGTTAGATTAGCACTAACCCGCTCATAGTTAGCCACTAACAGTGGGCCCTGCCCCTGTTTAAATAAAGAAAAGAAAAAGGAAGATATTTTCAAGCATAATTAATTAATTAATTAATTAATTAGTTAATTAATTTAATTAACTAAACCTAAATTAATCTAATTAATTTTTTATTTAAATTAGACAGACAATGACACGGGGCCCTACCCCTTTTGACCAGTCAAAGTTTGACTGGTCAACTAGGTCCCCCTGGTCCCACATGTCAGCCCCTCTGGTACACTTCTGTGTACCAGAGTTGGGTGCACCTAGCAATTCACATTTATTTTTGAATTAAATTAAATTTAGAAAATGAACTAAAACTTTGAAAATGATATAAAATAATCCGTAACTCGGATGAAAATACTTTGTACATGAAAGTTGCTCAGAACGACGAGACGAATCCGGATACGCAGCCCGTTCGTCCGCCACACACTCCTAGCATAGCAAACACGCAACTTTCCCCCTCTGATTCATCTGTCCGAAAATACGAAACACCGGGAATACTTTCCCGGATGTTTCCCCCTTCGCCGGTATCACCTATCCCCGCGTTAGATCACCCCTGGCACCGCGTATTACCTCGTTATGTTTTGTGATGCTTTGTTTGCTTCGTATTTATTGTTCCTTCCCCCTCTTCTCTCCGGTAGACTACGAGACTGACGCCGCTGCTGGTGCCCGATCGACTACGTTGTTGACGACCCCTCCTTCTTGCCAGAGAAACCAGGTAAGCCCCCCCCCCTTGATCACCAGATATCGCCTATTCCTTCTCTCTAGTGCTTGCATTAGAGTAGTGTAGCATGTTACTGCTTTCGGTTAATCCTATTATGCTGCATAGCCTGTCATTGTTGCTACAGTTGTTACCTTTACCTGCTATCCTAATGCTTAGTATAGGATGCTAGTGTTCCATCAGTGGCCCTACACTCTTGTCCGTCTGCCATGCTATACTACTGGGTCGTGATCACTTCGGGAGGTGATCACGGGCATATGTTGTATACTTTATACTGTTACATTACTTATGATACTGTTCGGAGATGGGGGCTGAAGGGGCAGGTGGCTCCATCCCGGTAGAGGTGGGCCTGGGTTCCCGACGGCCCCCGACTGTTACTTTGTGGCGAAGCGACAGGGCAGGTTGAGACCACCTAGGCGAGAGGTGGGCCTGGCCCTGGTCGGCGTTCGCGGTTACTTCATAATAACACGCTTAACGAGATCTTGGTATTTGATCTGAGTCTGGCCACTGGCCTATACGCACTAACCAACTACGCGGGGACAGTTATGGGCACTCGGCGTCGTGGTATCAGCCGAAGCCTTCGTGACGTCAGCGACTGAGCGGCGCGCGCCAGATTGGACTGGAACGCCTACTCTTGTATAAGGGAGGCTAGGTCTGCTTCCGGCCGCGTTCGCAACGTGTAGGTGTGCAATGGGCGATGGGCCTAGACCCCTGCGCCATAGGATTTAGACCGGCGTGCTGACCTCTCTGTTGTGCCTAGGTGGGGCTGCGACGTGTTGATCTTCCGAGGCCGGGCATGACCCAGGAAAGTGTGTCCGACCAAATGGGATCGAGCGTGTTGGGTTATGTGGTGCACCCCTGCAGGGAAGTTTATCTATTCGAATAGCCGTGATCTTCGGTAACAGGAAGACCCGGAGTTGTACCTTGACCTTATGACAACTAGAACCGGATACTCAATAAAACACACCCTTCCAAGTGCCAGATATAACCCGGTGATCGCTCTCACACAGGGCGACGAGGAGAGGATCGCCGGGTAGGATTATGCTATGTGATGCTACTTGGTGAACTTACCATCTACTCTCTTCTACATGCTGCAAGATGGAGGCTGCCAGAAGCGTATTCTTCGACAGGACTAGCTATCCCCCTCTTATTGCGGCATTCTGCGATTCAGTCCACCGATATTGCCCCTTTACACAGATACCCATGCATAAGTAGTATAGATCCTTGCTTGCGAGTACTTTGGATGAGTACTCACGGTTGCTTTTCTCCCCCTTTTCCCCCTTTCCTTTCTTTCTGGTTGTCGCAACCAGATGCTGGAGCCTAGGAGCTAGACGCCACCGTCGACGACGACTCTTACTACACCGGAGGTGCCTACTACTACATTCAGGACGCTGACGACGACCAGGAGTAGTTTAGGAGGATCCCAGGCAGGAGGCTTGCGCCTCTTTCGATCTGTATCCCAGTTTGTGCTAGCCATCTTATGGCAACTTGTTTCACTTATGTCTGTACTCAGATATTGTTGCTTCCGCTGACTCGTCTATGATCGAGCACTTGTATTCGAGCCCTCAAGGCCCCTGGCTTGTATTATGATGCTTGTATGACTTATTTTATTTTTAGAGTTGTGTTGTGATATCTTCCCGTGAGTCCCTGATCTTGATCGTACACGTTTGCGTGTATGATTAGTGTACTATTGAATCGGGGGCGTCACAAGTTGGTATCAGAGCCGACTGCCTGTAGGAATCCCCATTTCCAACTCCTTGGCCGAAGTCGAGTCTAGTCATTAAAAAACTTTTACTAACATGGTTGTGAGGCTTACGGGCCCACGTCGCCATTGGGTGGTAGTAGGATCTTTTACTCCTCGACCTATACTCTGGGACTCTGACATCTCTTCTATTCGGGTTAAACGATTTTACTAACTCTGATTCTAGGTTCTCGATAATATTTTCTCCCGGAGAGCCCCTTCAGTCCAGATGATCGCCAACTACACCCGAAGGATTCCGAAGATACTCTCCGATGTTCTCTCGAGACTTTGTGTCCGTTGCTTTTGCATTTCCCTACCACCGAAATATCCCTATGTATAAATACATACATCTGTCGTTCTTACTTTTGTTCCCAGTTGATCTTGTTATTACAAGATACCCTGAAATTCTCTCTATTGATCCGAGAATACTTTGTGCCTACTGCCTTGCAGTTCTTTGTCTCTTGAATACCCCTACGGATAATTCTCGCACTTACCGAGTATCTGCTCTTCCCCAGTTGATTCACGCATTTCACACAAGTTTCCAAAATTCCCTTCGATCTTCCGAAAAATCTAAGCAGCCTATTGCTCTTGAATTTCTTGCTTGCTTGCATTAGGAATAATTGCATAAGTATAGTAATCTTATTGGCAGCCTTTGTCACTATCATTTTGAGTCCATCGATTCAATATGTTGCGAATGCTCGCAATCCTCAATCAGATGCTAGAATTCATCCTCCCGGCTCAGACGTCATTTTTGACATGAGCTGGATCTCGACCAATTAAATTGCCATCGATTGTACCCCTAAGGCTATTCTACTTATCCATCCTTAATCAAAGCGTTTGCTTCTGAGCCCTCGATTTGGAAATCATAATTCCTTTGATATCTAAGCATCGAATCATTCAGATGTTCTATAATATGATGCACTTGCATTCTTTCTTCAACTGGTTGTGTGCCGATGCTCACATCAGCTCCGCTATCGACTGTCAAGTCCTTTGTTGGATTATTATTCGGCAATGTCCTTCATATTTAATCGCCTTGTGAATTCTTCCCTGATACATAATGCCATTAGTAAATCCTATTCTCTAATTTGGCCAACCATGCTCTACTTTCGGGCTGGTGGTATTTACTCTTGGAACTTGTGGTATATGTTTCTAAGATATCCCGATGGGTTGAACCTTATGCCTTCCTTAATCTGTGTGACCCGAAAACTTTTCACTGGTCATACTCCTCTAGTAATTCACCCGGTAGGTTTTCACACTGAAATCGTTTTTATTAGAGCAGTGAATGAATGGTCTCGCATTGGAGAAGTGGGAGTCGACCTTGAACTTTGTGTTCATGCCCATGGAAACGATGTAGATCGTATCATTAAAGCTTCTCTTCAAATAGATATTTCCTTGGTATAAGTTTATCTTATATATGGGATCTGGCATTTTGCAATCGTTGTTCCGGCCATGTTCTCCTTTTAAATACCATTTCTCAGACAAGTTGAAGTACTTGTCTTCTGCAGATCATTCCACCTGTCCAGTCCTTACTTTGATCTACCGTCGAGCATTACACTCTGGTATCTCAAGAATACCACGGAACTACATAACTTCTTATGAGTTCTTCATCAACTATTATTCTCGCCAATTCCAATTTCCCTCGGGTTCTGAGTTATTAGTCACTCGAGAACACCATTAAGTGAATCGATTCCGCACTTCGATTCAATAACTCTAAGTAATTTTCGTTGCTTATGATTTAATAACCCTTCAAGTTATTCCTAGCCTGATCGGCTATATCATTATCGTGCAACTTTTTAAGTGTGCTATCTGGTCCTTCTTTCCGAAGCACAATTTTCGACGATGAGCTAAGCTTACGTCGACTTTCCTCGTCATATCATTTCTCCTTGAACAACAAGCTTGATTCCGAGTTTGTGTCGTATCCGTGGTTTCAATAACTTTTCGCTCCATCCTTCCTTTTGCTTGATGTCGTCGATGAGTGATTATATCTTCATGAAACCTCTCGACAAATGTGTCATGATGATCGTCAATATTCAGAGCTCCTCAAGGATATCAATTGAATTCATGATGAGAAATACCATCCTTGCCCTCGATGATTTGTGTTATCATCGACCACTCGATTGCCTACCGTTCAACACAAACTTGTTCATGTTATGGATGCAACTTGCTATCCAGTTTGTATTATGTTCTACCTTGAAGTATTACTGTCCTTTATATCAAGGATGTTTGCAAGGATTGCTCCACCTCTTAAGGATTCTTGGTATAGTGATACTTCTCACAAGCACCATTCTTTCTTGGTCCCCATATTGACTAACCAGGAATATCAACAAGTGAACGATGCTGCTTGGATTCTATAATTCAAGCAACCCTAATGCTTTGAAGTTAATGATCGACAGTTCATTCGTAGACTATCGGTTATTGGATCACCATTATAACAATTGATTAGGCTACCTATGCCCATATT
Organism: Triticum aestivum; assembly: GCF_018294505.1. Taxonomy (NCBI): domain Eukaryota; kingdom Viridiplantae; phylum Streptophyta; class Magnoliopsida; order Poales; family Poaceae; genus Triticum; species Triticum aestivum. Next base: position 412,767,940 of record NC_057799.1, on the reverse strand, counting down.
TCGGGCGCACCTATCCACCAATGTTTAATGGTGTATGTTTTCCTCGAGCATACATCATTATACCATTTGAACTGACAAATGTTATCTCCTTGTTCACATGATTGTGGGAACCCTTCTTTTTGGAAATCTCGAGGAATGGTCACTGAGTCCATCAGCCACCTCCTCATCCTCTCCTTGGTTTACTGATGAACTCTTGTTTCGGAACTTGCTTCCATATTTCAATTCCCGAGAGTCTTACAATGTCGTCTCGACAATTTGTGTTGCACCTTTCTTCTCGGGCATCCCGAGTCTGAGGTATCCTGACACCAATCGGATCTGAACCTCGGTCAGATATGATGGTTGGGACATATTTCCAAGAGTTATAACATTGGTCTTTATATGACTCGGTAAGGTGATGTCATGCCTAGCACACCTGACCGGAGGACCTATTGTTATAATTTCCTTTTTAGCAAGGAGAACCATTCTTCCATGAGGAAGTTGGATGACTTTTTTTATAAATTTTTCCTGATGGATCCCTTGTATTCCAACGTCTGACCTTGCTCAAAGACCATGTCAATGCTATCTTGAAGCATGTCTGTGGTACTCCGGTTTTCAACAAGAACATTTGAAGCCCAATGCTAAATGCTTCTTGCTCAATTATCCAAACACCGTTGTAGGGGTAATGTCATGAAATTTCTCTCCACTTACCTAAAGTGTTTTCTACATTATGTCTTGTCACAGATATCATGCTCTACTTGTCCTTGGGAAGGATATACCCCTGAAATATGTGTTTAAACACAATTTCCTTTCCGTTGTTCTGTTTAATCTGTTGATCACAATTTCCTTTCCATTGTTTGGTTTAACCTTTCATGTGATCTATATAATCTAAGCAGTAATATTCTCCTGCTTTTGTAAACACTTCGGTGTACAATTCTGTCAGAAAGACCCTGTTACTTTTGTTGATGACATTTCGGTAACCACCGATGGACGAGAACTTTGCCTACTGCTCCGCCTCGTTCAACGAGCAGGAAAATGGTTCTCTTCGTCCCTCGCCCTTGGTACCGATGTTGTTGATGACATAAACGACAGACTATCCTCTGACATGCCTTGCTCACATGATCGTGCAAGATGTCATCGCCCTTCATACTTTTAACCCACATGGTGGGCCCATAATCCACAGTTCCATAGGATCGAAACCTGACTCTTCTGTACACCCCTGTTTCCAAAGTTATTCCACCCACTTGGCTTCGTTTGTAATTCACGGGCCACCTTCCTAGTGATCTATTCTGGAATCAGACGCAATACTTTCCCATTGCTCTGAACCCCTTTCACATTTTGTATCAGGCAACGAACGATTGCCTATGCGCTTGAAACTTATATTTTGCACCTTCTTACTTTGCTCTCGATAATTTCTTAAGTTTCAAATCGAGGGTTGCTTCCCGCCACCTTCACTGATGTTATCTACCAGACAAGCAACATTGTAGCGGTCCGTTCTTCCGAAGTTACCCCTTGTCCTTCGTACGTACAATGAAGACTCCGAAGAAAAGGTGACGACTTCATCATGATGTCCTGAAGCAGAGAAATGAAGACATCAATATAATGGATCGTCCTCTTCTAGAAGAGCAACCAAGACCGAGAAGATTCGTTAGAATTTCGTAACCAGAACTTTCCCCTTACTCTCACTGCTAAATCTCGGGACGAGATTTCTTGTAGTGGAGGAGAATTGTGACGCCCGGATAATTAAGCTATAGCAACCCTCTGCTAATGATGCCACGTCACTTCGATTATTGTTGCTACTCTCACGTTAATTCGAAACCGATTCAAATTCAAATTCAAAATCCAGCAAACAATAAAAGTTTCCAATTATTAAAACTAAAATGTTCGGAGTGAACCAAATGTTGCATAGGTAATTATAGTGAAGAAACCACATTTTTAGAAAATGCTTAAATACTCTAAAATGAATAAACCAGCAATAGGTAAAATAAATAAAAAAAGAAAAGACAAAACAAAAATAAAGAAAAGGAGAAGGAAACCCCCCGGGCCAAGTGGCCCCGCTGGCCTCAGCCGCTCGAACGGGCCAGCCCACCCCCACCACTTAACCCTCCCACACCCCGTAACCCTAACCACCCCAGTCCCCACTTCCCACGATCCCCACCCCACGTCTCCCTCCTTCCCCCTCCTGATTCTAGATCGGGGCACTCGGGGGCCCGACCCCGCCGTCGCCGCCATGCCAGCCCCCGACGCCGCCGCCTCGTCCCGCCACCACCTCGCGGACGCCACCTCCCCGCCGGACCGCCTCGTCACCTCCCTTACCCCGCGTCTGGCTCCAACCACCGTCACCGGAGACGCAGCGCCCGAGCGCCCTGACGCCGATGTCGTTCGCCATCGCTGGAGCCACCCATGTCGCCTCCCTGACCTCCTCCCCAACAGCCTACACCAGGCCTCGCTGACCCCTCGCTCCTCGGCAACGCTGTGAGCTGCGCTCCCCCCCTTCTGCCCCCGACGTACGTTCGCATCTCGCCGGCGCCCGTCCGCGCTCACCGCCGCCCCGCTTCGTCCTAGCCATGCGCCACGTTCGCGCGCGCTCGCGCTCCCTCTCCCCGCGGCATGTGCGCTCGCCGCCGCCCGCGCCTCACACCAGCGCGCCCGCGGCGAGTGCCTCGT
>NC_057799.1:412605188-412764501 GCF_018294505.1 Triticum aestivum | reverse complement strand
CCCCGCGCCCGTCCCTCATGCTCGCATGCCGCGCCGCTCGCCGCCGTTCCGGCCGGCCGGCCTGCCTAGCCGGCGACCCCCGTCTGTGAGCGGGCGTAGCCCCTGCCGGCTGCGCCTCTGCCAGATTGGGCAGGCCCCTGCTAATTGGGGGTTAGATTAGCACTAACCCCCTCCTAGTTAGCCACTAACAATGGGCCCTGCCCCTGTTTAAATAAAAAAGAAAAAGGAAGATATTTTCAAGCATAATTAATTAATTAATTAATTAGTTAATTAATTTAATTAACTAAACCTAAATTGATCTAATTAATTTGTTAGTTAAATTAGACAGACAATGACACGGGGCCCTACCCCTTTTGACCAGTCAAAGTTTGACTGGTCAACTAGGTCCCCCTGGTCCCACATGTCAGCCCCTCTGGTACACTTCTGTGTACCAGAGTTGGGTGCACCTAGCAATTCACATTTATTTTCGAATTAAATTAAATTTAGAAAATGAATTAAAATTTTGAAAAATGATATAAAATAATCCGTAACTCGGATGAAAATACTTTGTACATGAAAGTTGCTCAGAACGACGAGACGAATCCGGATACGCGGCCCGTTCATCCGCCACACACTCCTAGCATAGCAAACACGCAACTTTCCCCCTCCGGTTCATCTGTCCGAAAATGCGAAACACCGGGAATACTTTCCCGGATGTTTCCCCCCTTCGCCGGTATCACCTATCCCCGCGTTGGATCAGCCCTGGCACCGCGTATTACCTCGTTATGTTTTGTGATGCTTTGTTTGCTCCGTATTTATTGTTCCTTCCCCCTCTTCTCTCCGGTAGACTACGAGACTGACGCCGCTGCTGGTGCCCGATCGACTACGTTGTTGACGACCCCTCCTTCTTGCCAGAGAAACCAGGTAAGCCCCCCCCCCTTGATCACCAGATATCGCCTATTCCTTCTCTCTAGTGCTTGCATTAGAGTAGTGTACCATGTTAGTGCTTTCGGTTAATCCTATTATGCTGCATAGCCTGTCATTGTTGCTACAGTTGTTACCTTTACCTGCTATCCTAATGCTTAGTATAGGATGCTAGTGTTCCATCAGTGGCCCTACACTCTTGTCCGTCTGCCATGCTATACTACTGCGCCGTGATCACTTCGGGAGGTGATCACGGGCATATGCTGTATACTTTATACTGTTACATTACTTATGATACTGTTCGGAGATGGGGGCTGAAGGGGCAGGTGGCTCCATCCCGGTAGAGGTAGGCCTGGGTTCCCGACGGCCCCCGACTGTTACTTTGTGGCGAAGCGACAGGGCAGGTTGAGACCACCTAGGCGAGAGGTGGGCCTGGGCCTGGTCGGCGTTCGCGGTTACTTCATAATAACACGCTTAACGAGATCTTGGTATTTGATCTGAGTCTGGCCACTGGCCTATATGCACTAACCAACTACGCGGGAACAGTTATGGGCACTCGGCGTCGTGGTATCAGTCGAAGCCTTCGTGACGTCAGCTACTGAGCGGCGCGCGCCGGATTGGACTGGAACGCCTACTCTTGTATATGGGAGGCTAGGTCTGCTTCCGGCCGCGTTCGCAACGTGCAGGTGTGCAATGGGCGATGGGCCCAAACCCCTGCGCCATAGGATTTAGACCGGCGTGCTGACCTCTCTGTTGTGCCTAGGTGGGGCTGCGACGTGTTGATCTTTCGAGGCCGGGCATGACCCAGGAAAGTGTGTCCGGCCAAATGGGATCGAGCGTGTTGCGTTATGTGGTGCACCCATGTAGGGAAGTTTATCTATTCGAATAGTGGTGATCTTCGGTAACAGGACGACCCGGAGTTGTACCTTGACCTTATGACAACTAGAACCGGATACTCAATAAAACACACCCTTCCAAGTGCCAGATATAACCCGGTGACCGCTCTCACACAGGGCAACGAGGAGAGGATCGCCGGGTAGGATTATGCTATGTGATGCTACTTGGTGAACTTACCATCTACTCTCTTCTACATGCTGCAAGATGGAGGCTGCCAGAAGCGTAGTCTTCGACAGGACTAGCTATCCCCCTCTTATTCTGGCATTCTGTAGTTCAGTCCACCGATATTGCCCCTTTACACAGATACCCATGCATAAGTAGTATAGATCCTTGCTTGCGAGTACTTTGGATGAGTACTCACGGTTGCTTTTCTCCCCCTTTTCCCCCCTTTCCTTTCTTCCTGGTTGTCGCAACCAGATGTTGGAGCCCAGGAGCCAGATGCCACCGTCGACGACGACTCTTACTACACCGGAGGTGCCTACTACTATGTTCAGGCCGCTGACGACGACCATGAGTAGTTTAGGAGGATCCCAGGCAGGAGGCCTGCGCCTCTTTCGATCTGTATCCCAGTTTGTGCTAGCCATCTTATGGCAACTTGTTTAACTTATGTTTGTACTCAAATACTGTTGCTACCGCTGACTCGTCTATGATCGAGCACTTGTATTCGAGCCCTCGAGGCCCTGGCTTGTATTATGATGCTTGTATGACTTATTTTATTTTTAGAGTTGTGTTGTCATATCTTCCGGTGAATCCCTGATCTTGATCGTACACGTTTGCGTGTATGATTAGTGTACGATTGAATCGGGGGCGTCACAACAGGCGCGTCGGGGTGCGGCGGGAAGCAGGAGGTGGCGCGGCGCGTGGCCAGTGCGCAGCGAGCACGCGCCCTTGTGCCTTCTGGCACGAGGTTGAAGACGACTGGCGCTGAGGAGGTGGACTGGGCCGGCTCGACTGGGCGAACTACAGTAGCAGGTAAGGCCCAGGTACTTCTCTCCTTCTCTCTTATTTCTGTTTTCTAATTTCTGCAGATGTTTTGAATTTGGTTTTCTAACCAAATTATTTTTGCAGCTTCTGGAAATAATTGTGGATGCGAAATGGTTTAACCCAGAGCTCCACAAGAAGTTTCAGAATTATTGGAGCAATAAAAATATTTATAGGATTTATTTGCTCCAACTCAAATACATTAGTGGATTAAATCAAAGCCCAAATAATTCCCTAAAAATGTTCACTATTTTTGGCTTGGATCAAAACCCTTGCCAAAATTATCAAACATTAATTAAGGCATTTTTGGGTTCATTGAAAAATATTCTTTTGGTTGATCCTAGTTTTCAAAGGAGTGCTAGAGTTTGTTAATCCCCATTTCAGGTTTAAGGAAAGATTGCCATGATGCATGGATGCAAATGCAACTATTGCACACAATTAATCTAGGGCTGTGACATCTTGAACCGGATGTTGAACTGGAATCTTTTCTTATAACCCGAAACTCTTTCATTGAGCCCGAACTTTTTTGACTGCCAGGCCCTTTTAAGCCGGAAATTGTCTGACAACCTTTGAAATTTTCACCAATATGGTAGTAGCCTCTAGGACCGGGTTATTTTCCCTCCAATGACCCGAGGTCATGAATTGGCTGAGTCATGTCATTGTAGCCCCCGAGTCTTAAGACGACTCGAGGAGTTGGCTTGAGATTCTCCATACTTGATCGTGATGTAAACCGGTCAGTTGAACAGCGGAACGCTGGAATATGTTGAAGCTGGAAGGCAAGGTGGCGAGTTCAATGATCTTCGCAACACTCATTGTATATCCTTGACATTGATAACGCGATGTGAATCCACGAAAGGTTGAGGTTGACCGTGTCGGGTTATAAATGATCCATACGAGTTGTGTCAGTAACCCGGCCAGTAGTTCATCCCAAATGGTTGCTAAAGTTAACCAAAACACAGTGGCAGCGACTTGTACGCCTATCCATTGAGCCATCCGGTGGAGACAAAGGCTGATAATATATTATGACTTTCTTCAGTTGGAGTAGATCGGGCAGCAGGAGCGACGACTTGTGTATTCTCATTAAGCAGCTTGTGCACATAGGTGCGGTCCGGTGTGTTGATGTAGACCAGGCCGCGAGAGACGGATGGTAAAGACGACCACAGCTTTAGAGGCGGAACGGACGCGGGCGAGTGGGCCGTGGGCACGGACAGATGAGTCAGCAGCGGCGTTGCAAGCCGGTGCAGACGGGCAAGTCAATTGCAGGCGCGGTAAACTGCGCGGACGGGCGAGTCAGCCACGTCGTGTTGATGTAGACTGAGCCGCAAAAGTGCCGGCTTGCGCACGTCCGTTAAACAGCGTGGTATGGACGAACGCCGGTATAAACCACTTTTGTAGCTAATAACTGTCCTGCATATAAATATCACAAGCCAGAGTAATTGCTCTCGGATGAATTAACATGTACGGATAAAATACATAGGAAGAATAACAACTGGTACTTTCATCGGATGATACTCGGCTGCAAGGTTGATGATGACTTCAGGATCTTCACGTAGGAAGTAGTACTAATAGTACTATGCAACGCACTAGCCACAGTAGTGTTTGTAGTCTGCCCCTGGTGTACTTTTATCATCCTATGGATATTTTTTAGCATTCTCCATACTGCACGAACACACGAGCAACAGTAGCATCTGCAGTTTACCACCGTCCCTCACCACCGCAATTGCAGTCTTTACGGCATTTCCAGCTTTGGCACGTTTGCTCATTTGAGATTTTCCACAGCTAACACCACTTGAGCTTGGAGGTGGTCATCACTTCTCAAATAAACATCAGAAAGGAAAACGGCAGCAGGGCGCAATCCCAGTTCTTTCCAGAGACTAGTTTCCAGCTGCTGAGAAGTCATTGTGTCACTCAGGTGAGCGAACCATTGGCGCTGTGAAGATCATCTTGTCCGTGTAAGGATAGGCACAACTGCAAGTTGCAGAGTCGGCTTGAAAACAACGCAAGGCGAACAACAGAGGAGCAGCGACTCAGCCAGGCGGATTTGACGATGCAGGGCCGATTCAGAAGTGGAGGCGAAGCCGTAGAGAAGAACGGCTGTGGCCGCGGCTATGAAGATGGGAAACATCGACTTCGCTGCGGCTGCAGTGTTTAAGTGGCGGCGATTTAGCTGTGCAGTCGGGCGGCTGTAACTTAGAGCAGTGGAAACTCCGGCAGGGGCGACTCAAAGCTTTGACGATGGCTTATAGCCATGGCCGAAGCAGCGTGTAGGCGAGGCGCTCCGGCTAGGCCCGCTTGGATAACCAAAGCGAAGAACGCAGCAGCTGGAAGCGGCACAAGGCAGGGCCGGCTAGGCCAAGGCGGCTTTGCGCCATGTGCAGTACAGTGGCGGCTCAGGCAGATACTGCAACTGCAGAAGCAACTCGGTTGGTCATGTGGCATAGCAAATCCACAACGGCGGAGGCAGCCTACTGTGGAAGCGGGTTGCAGTAGTGGCTTGGTGGCGGCTGATTTGAAGACCGCCAATGGAGCCGCTCGCGGTGAGGGCAGGCCGTGCGGGTTAAAACAGCGGCAGGTCAAGCACCGTAGAAGAGACAGATGCGAGGCAGGACTACGGCTGTAATGGCTCAGAGTCGTCTTGTAGAGAAATGGATCGAGGGAGATTCGGAACCATGGCCGGTTTGATGTATTTTCTGGCAGCGAGGCGGCTTCAGAGACGGTGACTCGGATCAGAGCGGCGGGTCCAGCAGCGGGGTTGACCACGACAGCGGAAGGCAGCCTGGCAGGGCCCGGACGGCGTCTCGATGCAGCGGCTCAGGCAGCTTGGCGTCCATGGCGGTTCTGCCAGCGACTTTGGGGCGGGGCGCTCGGCGAGATGGAGCGACGTACAGGGCCAGCCAGAGGCGACGCCGCGCGGGGCAGCGCGGCGCCCGCTCAAAGGCGATGAGGCCGTGGAGGTGACGAAAACCGTGGCAGCTCAGACAGGGGGGGCGAGCAGGGGCTAGGAACCCCCATATTCATAGTAGTACTAATATGGGTAGTTAACTGCTAATCAGTATGTACTTAAAGCCCGGGCCCATAGATCCTTTCAGCCGTGTACACCCAGCCCAAAAATAGCTCATTATGGTCTCGTGTAAGCCTAGAAAGCCCGTTCTGTGTAACCTAGACGTTAATTACCACTAACCTAGACGCTAATCGATCGATTGATTCCGCCGCTGCGCCTCTGCTTGCCGTCACGGCAGCCGCAAGCAGATTAGCAGACCAGGATACTGCCGCGGTGCTATCCAGCCTTCCTGTTTTAATCTTGCTGAAGTATTGTCCATTGGAGTCCCCCGGTGATCATATTTAATCAAATACTCTAACCCGCTTTTGGTCCTTGAGCACGCCAATCTAAAGGTAACTGCTATACATTCAAGTCTGGTTTCATCTGGATATCAATCCACTAGTCTTGATTAATTGGAGCACTACATACAAGGTCTAATTCATTAGTATACCATGATGTATAATTTTCAAACTATTTGATATTTTTTCTCATAGTTTTGTTCGATTTAGTTGGCAATTATAGAGGTAAAATTATTCTAAAGGTTTTTCATCCGACATCCCGAGTTATTTTATTTCGGTGGTATTGTCAAATTTTGGACTATGCTTTGCCAAGACGGGCCGAATGCACCACATGCGCTGCATGTGAGCCAAAGCGGCAACATGTGGTCTTCGGCATGCACCCCCTCAACAGCTAGGGAAATCGCACAGTGTAAATTGGGTCGCGCCAAGCGCCATATTAAGGTTTAGTGCTGTTGGAATATTAGGCAAGTTCATGATTAATTCCAGTAAATAATTCGTGACTAGAAGAGATACTAGCATGCAATGATCTAGCAAACTAGAAGGAACAGCAAGACATGCATAACAACAGCAAACACGTAACAATAGCTGTAGAAACAGACATGAACAGAGGATGTTGGACGTACTGATCGTTAGCTATTATGGGTGCGACAGTGTTGATGACGATGTTGGCGATGATCTGCTGCTGACGGCGATGAATACGACGATGAGTAGCACCGCCCGACTTGGACGGAAGACGACCCGTGATGACGAATTTGAGCAGTCGCGCACAGCGCTTTCCAAAAACCTAATTCGTCCTCTCCCGATGCAGGATCGCAAAGACGAACGGTTCCAGAGACCTACTCTCCCACGCGCCGATGCACGCCGGCGTTTGGGATGGAGTAGACTACGATGGCGGCGCAAGTTGTGAGATGAGGCAAAACCCTAGGTGTTTTTCGGTATTTCTCTGGCCGCAGCCGGTAGCTGTATATATATTAGGACCAGAGGCGGTATTGTGACGCGACCACAATCCCAAACCGACTCGGTTTCTAATTCGTATACTTACCTGACAAGAAATCAAAAAACTTGTCTGCCAAGACATAAAAATAAAACGGCAAAAGGAAGCTGCGCTCCTGCAAGGAGACGGACCGGATTTCGGCGGACCATTCACGCGCATGTTGCATGTACGCGCCGCCTCGCCACGCCACGCCACGGCCCGGCCCGGCCCGGCCAGGCAAGGCGAGGCGAGCGAGCGCACGCGTGTGGTTTTCCCTTTCTCTTCTCACACACCACCTAGAGTGGTGGAGAGAACCCACTATATAAAGAGGTCCAACTCTTCTTCAACTTCCGGGGTGGGACTAAACTTAGCACCACCACTTTCTATTTTATACATGGGCTTTGAGATTTCAGAAATTGCTATGGGCCTAGCCCATTAATTCTAACAATCCCCCACCAGATCTCAAATACCCATTTAGAGATTTGCCTTCTCTCACCACTTGTTAAATATACCAGTGTTCCAGCAGAGACTGTTAAGTTGAACTTCTGCCTAGAACTTTAAGCTACATCCATTCACAACTTGACAATGGACTATGCCTTGAATTGCTAGTTTTGTGTGAACAGGTTTCACTCAAAGTCTTAACCAGTACATGACCGCCAGTAGGCTACCCCGCGGTTTGGAGCTTATACGTCATACTCCCTGGTCTCTTCGTGAGCTTACTAGAGATCACCCAAATCTCATAGACTGCGACGTTTACAGTCAGAACTCATATAGGTGTGTTCTTTCAAGACTGCTCTGTAGGACAGCATCTTTGCTAATTATAGCCAATAGAACCACGTTAAGGCATGTTGCCAACCTGCCTTACAGATCTGAGCCTTACAGCTCTGAGAGTTTTGCATCTTCACTTGGAGACGATCATAAGTTATTACTCTCCTCAGTTAACCAATAGCTTGTTCTTCCCAGATCCTAATTCACGGGATCTCCGATCACAAAGGTTGGGTTACTACTATGGTGTAACATCTATGGGTCTCATACCCATCTCCCTCGATGCAATATCTATCACATTTCGTGATAGTCCCTTTGTAAAGGGATCTGCCAGGTTTTTGTCTGTTTGTATACGTAACAGTTATTACTCCGAAGTTTCTCAACTTCCTGACAGACTTCAAATGTCTTTTCACGTGTCTTGATGACTTTGCATTATCTTTAGAATTGTTCACTTTAGCGATAACCATTTGGTTATCACAATTCATAAGAATAGCCGGTACAGGTTTTTCAACAACCGGCAAGTCCATCAAGAGCTCACGCAGCTATTCTGCCTCAACAGTAGCTGTGTCCAAAGCAGTTAGTTCTGCTTCCATAGTTGACCTCGTCAATATGGTTTGCTTGCAAGACCTCCATGACACTGCGCCACCACCATGAGTAAATACATACCCACTTGTTGCGTAAAGTACATCAACATCGGAGATCCAATTTGAATCACTATATCCTTCTAGCACAGCAAGATGCCCTGAATAAGTAATTCCGTAACTCATAGTACCTCTCAGATAGCGCAAGACCCTTTCTAGTGCATGCCAATGATCATCACCCGGGTTGGACATGAACCTACTCAGTTTGCTCACAGCAAAAGAGATATCTGGTCTTGTAGCGCTAGCTAAGTACATGAGTGAACCGACAATTTGAGAGTATCTTAATTGATCTCTCGTTTCTTTCTTGTTCTTTCTGAGTGTCACGCTGGGATCATAAGGTGTTGGAGAAGGCTTGCTATCCATAAAACCGAATCGGTTCAAGACCTTCTCAACATAGTGAGATTGCGTTAATGTAATCCCACTCTCATCCTTAATAAGTTTGATGTTTAGAATTACATCGGCTTCTCCCAGATCTTTCATGTCAAAACTTTTTGATAGAAAAGACTTGACCTCATTAATTGCATTAATGTTTGTACCAAAGATCAGTATGTCGTCCACATACAAACATAATATGACACTATTGCCCCCACCATGGCGATAGTAAACACACCTAATAGCCTCGTTAATGACAAATCCTGCAGAAGTCAGAGTTCTTTCAAACTTCTCATGCCATTGCTTAGGTGCCTGTTTCAGACCATACAAAGATTTTAACAACTTGCACACCTTTCTCTCTTCACCCTTTACCACAAACCCGTCAGGCCGATCCATATAGATCTCCTCTTCCAACTCTCCATTGAGAAAAGCTGTCTTTACATCCATTTGATGAATGATAAGACCATAAGAGGCAGCCAAGGAAAGTAACACTCGAATGGTGGTCATTCTAGCAACGGGTGAATAGGTGTCAAAGTAATCTTCGCCTTCTTTCTGAGTGTAGCCCTTGGCCACTAGCCACGCCTTGTACTTATCAATAGTACCATCAGGCTTTAGCTTCTTTTTGAACACCCACTTACAGCCCACAGGTTTACAACCATATGGTCTATCAGTTAGTACCCAAGTTCCATTAGAAAGAATTGAGTCCATCTCGTTATGAACAGCTTCTTTCCAATCATCTACATCCGGAGATGCATATGCTTCTGCAATCGTCTTGGGTGTGTCATCCACAAGGTATACAATGAAATCATCACCAAAGGATTTTGCAATCCTTTGTCTCTTGTTCCTTCTAGGAACTTCATTGTTATCCTTCTCAAGGACTTCCTCATGTGATTGTTCGAAATATTCATCAGTTGTACTAGATTCAGGAATTATCTCAAAAGAAAATCTAGCAATGCTATGCATATCTTTCATAGGAAATATGTTCTCAAAAAATGTTGCATCACGAGATTCCATTATAGTATCAACATGCATATCAGGTACTTCAGATTTTACCACTAAAAACCTATAAGCAATGCTCCGTTGAGCATACCCTAGAAAGACACAATCCACTGTCTTTGGTCCAAGTTTGCGTTTCTTAGGAATAGGAATATTGACCTTTGCCAAACATCCCCAAGTGCGCAAATAAGAAAGTGATGGTTTTCTCCCAACCCACTCCTCATAAGGGGTTTTCTCCTTATTATTGTTGGGAACTCTATTCAGGACATGACATGAAGTTAATAGAGCCTCCCCCCACCATGCCTTAGATAAACCAGCAGTGTCTAACATGGCATTCACCAAGTCAGTCAATGTGCGGTTTTTCCTCTCGGCCACTCCATTTGATTGAGGTGAATAGGGAGGCGTCCTCTCATGAATAATACCATGTTCCTCACAAAATTCATCAAAAACTTTTGGAAAATACTCTCCACCACGATCGGACCTAAGACGCTTGATCTTTCTCTCTAGTTGATTTTCAACTTCAGCTTTATAGATTTTAAATTAGTCTAATGCTTCATCTTTAGTTTGCAACAAATAAACATAGCAAAATCTAGTCGCATCATCAATCAAAGTCATGAAATATCTCTTTCCACCTTTTGTCAACACACCATTCATCTCACAAAGATCAGAATGTATGAGTTCTAGAGGTGCCAAGTTTCTCTCCTCGGCAGCCTTATGAGGCTTTCGAGGTTGCTTAGATTGCACACAACTATGGCACTTAGAACCTTTGGCAACTGTGAAGTTCGGAATTAAACTCATGCTGGATAGCCGAGACATTAAACCAAAATTAATATGACATAAACGAGAGTGCCAAATACTTGCATCATCATTAACACTAGCACAAATTTGGTTTATTGACTTATTGCAAAAATCTGAAAGAGAAAAACGGAACAAGCCTCCGCACTCATAGCCTTTTCCTATAAATTGTCCAAATCTTGACACAATTACTTTATTGGACTCTAAAACTACCTTAAATCCATCTCGACATAGAAGGGAGCCGCTAACTAGATTCTTGTTCATAGTAGGGACATGCTGCACGTTCCTTAGTTGCACGATCTTTCCCGAAGTAAACTTCAGATCCACCGTGCCAATGCCACGAACAGAAGCATGTGACCCATTCCCCATTAGGACGGAAGAATCCCTTGCGACCTGATAAGAAGTAAACAGGGAGATGTCAGCACACACATGAACGTTAGCACCCGAATCAATCCACCACGAAGATGATTGAAATACTGAAAGCACAATAGGTAAATTACCATACCCATCAGTATTGCTAGCGGTCACCATGTTGACAGTCTTGGAGCTTGTTTTCCCTCTGCGGTCTGCACGTTCAGGGCATTCCTTGGAAAAGTGTCCAGGCTTCCCATAGGCGTAGCACTCTAGCTCAGCCTTGTTGAACTTCTTCTTCTTGAAGGTAGTAGTCTTGGTAGGCTTGTTGAAAACAGGTTTGTTCTTCCCTTTGTTCTTGTTCTGTGGGTACCTCTGCACCATGTTAGCAGTAGGCTGAACCTCACCTCCTTTTTCAGTAGTATCTTTAGCCCGAGCTTTTTCCTCAACATCAAGAGATGCAATCAGATTTTCAACTGATATCTCCTGTCTCTTATGCTTCAGAGTTGTGGCGAAATTCCTCCATGAAGGAGGCAACTTTGCAATCATGCACCCAGCCACGAATTTGTCGGGTAGAACACATTTAAGGAGTTCAAGTTCCTTCACAATGCACTGTATCTCATGAGCTTGTTCAACCATAGAACGGTTATTCACCATCTTGTAGTCATGAAAACTCTCCATGATGTACAGTTCACTGCCTGCATCTGTTGCACCGAATTTTGCATTCAGTGCATCCCACAGAATCTTTCCGTCATTTATGTGCATGTACACATCACACAGACGGTCAGCAAGAACACTCAGAATGCATCCCACAAACATAGTATTGGCTTCCTAGAATTTTCTCCAATCTTCGTCGGTCATTCCCTCTGGAGCACCAACACTAGCGTGGAAAACTTTCAGAGCAGTAAGTCAGAGTGTGGTCTTCACCTGCCACCTCTTAAAGTGCACACCGGTAAACTTATCCGGCCTCAGTGCATCAGCGAATCCAGCCATAGTTAACTCAGGAAATTGCCTATAATTAGGTTTTTGGATTGTTGGAATATTAGGCAAGTTCATGATTAATTCCAGTAAATAATTCATGACTAGAAGAGATACTAGCATGCAATGATCTAGCAAACTAGAAGAACAGCAAGACATGCATAACAGCAGCAAACACGTAACAATAGCTGTAGAAACAGACATGAACAGAGGATGTTGGACGTACTGATCATTAGCTATTATGGGTGCGACAGTGTTGATGACGATGTTGGCGACGATCTGCTGCTGACGGCGATGAATACGACGATGAGTAGCACCGCCCGACTTGGACGGAAGACGACCCGTGATGACGAATTTGAGCAGTCGCGCACAACGCTTCCCAAAAACCTAATTCGTCCTCTCCCAGTGCAGGATCGCAAAGACGAACGGTTCCGGAGACCTGCTCTCCCACGCGACGATGCACGCCGGCGTTTGGGATGTAGTAGACTATGATGGCGGCGCAAGTTGTGAGATGAGGCAAAACCCTAGGTGTTTTTCGGTATTTCTCTGGCCGCAGCCGGTAGCTGTACATATATTAGGACCAGAGGTGGTATTGTGTCGCGACCACAATCCCAAACCGACTCGGTTTCTAATTCGTATATTTATCGGACAAGAAATCAAAAAACTTGTCTGCCAAGACATAAAAATAAAACGGCAAAAGGAAGCTGCGCTCCTGCAAGGAGACGGACCGGATTTCGGCGGACCATTCACGCGCATGTTGCATGTACGCCTTGCCTCGCCTCGCCTCGCCTCGCCACGCCGAGGCGAGGCAAGCGAGCGCGCGCGTGTGGTTTTCCCTTTCTCTTCTCACACACCACTTAGAGTGGTGGAGAGAACCCACTATATAAAGAGGTCCAACTCTTCTTCAACTTCCGGGGTGGGACTAAACTTAGCACCACCACTTGCCATTTTACACATGGGCTTTGAGATTTCAGAAATTGCTATGGGCCTAGCCCATTAATTCTAACAAGTGCCGCAAGTATTCTCTATTTTTTTTAGATATGACCAATGTATTCTTCGCCCCCCCTCATGCTCAAATCCGGGCTCCGCCCCTGAGTGCAACCATTGACTCGATGGTGAAGGCGGGCGGGTCGTGGCGCTCGGCGGCGGCTTAATATCTGGCAGGAGACGAGGCCCCGCGACGGGGACGGCGGCGGGTGGAAAGCAGCCAGGAGCTCAGAGTGGGGACGACGGTGGCTTAACGGCACGCGGAATCCATTTGGTTGAGGCCGGCGCGCGGCCGGGTCGTGGCGGACGCTGAATCCGGTTGTTTGAAGTCGTCGAGCAAGCGGAGTCCACTGATTTGGAACGAGGCAAGACGGCTGTGGCCGGCCCAAGGGTGAGGAAGTGGAGGCGGCCGGAGACAACGCAGGACGGAGGCGGCTCCAGGCGAGGCCGCAGCGGCGGCTTGGTGCACCGGCAGAGGTGATGACAGCGGAACGGCGCACCGGCCATGGTTGAATCGCAGCAGCGGAGGCATGGCAGGTCGACCAAGTGGGTTTGACTCCTCATCCGGTCGTTGTGGTCGAGGATCGTCCACGTCCAAGTATATTCTTGTTGACATACGGTGCTTCGTACTATTGTTGGTTCGATGGGACATAACAGTAGCAGTACGATCCTGATGTCACTTCGAGACTTAGTTCCATCATAAGCAATAAGCTGCTGATCTCTGTGACAGAGATATTACAGGATCAGTAGTGGTGGATCATATAATGCTCCAATGTGTCTACTCGAGGCAAGTGTGGTTCCAATGCTTCAGGTGGGCTCAGATTGACATGCGGATGCTGCCCTCTGCGATAGAGATATTACAGGAATGGTGGCCAACCGTCCGGAAGCGGATCCCCAAGAGGTATCGAAAGGGATTTGACTCGCTGGTGCTACTGACTTGTTGGAGTATTTGGAAGCAAAGGAATGGGCGAGTGTTTGGTGGCCAAGGCATTAGCAAAGATGAGGAACTTTCCACGAAGATCTACCAAGAGCTGCGACTTTGGTTAGCGGCAGGAGCGAGGAGTGTACAGCACTTGTGTGAGAAGTCATGTAAGGAGTAGGAGTGGGAGTCGCATTGGCATCGCCGACCTGTGGCGAGGGCCAGAACAATCTTCTTGTAATTATTTATCCCTTCTATAAAGCTTAGGTACGCTCTTGGCGTACTCTCGAAAAAATAAGCTGCTGATCTTTGACTGCAGTGGAACCACTTCTGTTGATCTCGGCGACTTACGTTGATGACTCGCGGCTACGAACAGATCATAACCCTAATTCTTCTCTGACTCAAGTCTTACGGATTGTAAAATCTGGACCGCTGACGCTGATGCAGATCCTTCCGAGCCGAGTCTTTCTTCATCCGGAAAATTGCAAACTTCTCGATCCCTACGAGAGATCCCTTCAAGAACTTAACACCACCGTGCGCAGGCCCCATGGTGGGCGCCAGCTGTCGTGTATTTGTCACGGAAGATGTCCTTAGTGTGAGGACTTAGTCGCGAGGCCAACGCATCTATGTGATAGCTTGAGAGGGGTTGAGTGGGACGAGAGACGCGAGGTTTTACCCAGGTTCGACCCCTCACGGTCGAGGTAAAAGCCTACATCCTGCTTCATTGATATTGATGATGATGATGCTCACAATTACAAGGGTGCTCTTTCGCTACCTCTATCTCGAGAGCTATTGACTTGTCTGTCTAAACTTGTCCCTCTTGGGGTGCCCTGCCCCTTCTTATATAAGTTGGGGAGGGTTACATGTGGAGTCCTAGTAGGATTAGGACTATTCTATTACAAGTGGAATCCTAGTCTTGCTTCCTTTGTAAGGGAATATTCCTAATGCATTTCCTCTTAAGCCGGCCTACCATAACATGAGCTGGCCTACTGTGCCTTGGGCCTTGTCATCCATCTGACCCGCCGTCGGGTCATTAGTGAGTCGCCAGACCAGTGAGTTGCCAGTCTTCGGGCGGGTTACTGATGAAACGCCAAGTCCCAGCCGGGTCATATATTCGGTCAGGTCATACCACGGGGTATATCCCCGACAGCCGTGATGATCGACCAAGGCGGCGCTGCGATGAGGACAAGGACGGAGGTCTTGGTAGAATAAAAATTACTATACCTTCGTTCACAGGCAAGGCCGGTCCCGAGGAGTATCTTGAGTGGGAGATGCGTGTGGAGCAGATTTTTGATAACCATCGTTACTCCGAGGAGCGGAAGATTCGTTTTACTTCTCTTGAATTTTCAGGTTATGCATTAATTTGGTGGGATCAAATCAACCACAATGACGCACGACCAGAGTCATGGCGTGAGATGAAGCATACAATGCGTGCTTGCTTTGTGCCAGCTTATTTTCAGAAAGAGCAACACACGAAGCTTCGACGTCTTGTTCAAGGAACCATGGCGGTCGATGAGTATTACCAACAGATGCAAGTTCTGATGATCAGAACTAATGTGCATGAGTCCGACGATGCAACCATGGCATGTTTCTTTGAGGGGTTGAATGAAGATATACGCGATCGTATTGATTTGATGCAGTATAATGATATGCAAGAGCTTCTTCATCAAGCAGAGCCGAACAGTGGGTCATGGCAAAGCAAGTTTCCAAGGGCCGCACCAATTTCAGCATGGGGAGGCGATCCTATTCACATGATGATGATAATGTCAAGTCAGGTTCATCCTATAGGTCAGCTACCACCAATCACAAGGAGATGAGCAAAGAACCTATTAGCACGAGCAAAGTGACTTCAAGGTCTGATTCTAGTGTGCAGACTGCTACGTGTACTAGTGAGATTGTGTGTTACACATGTGGAGGTAGGGGACACAAACGCATTGATTGTCCGAAGAAGAAGAGAGTGCTCCTTGTTAATGATGGATATATTTCCGAAGACAAAACTGACTCGGAGTCTGATGAGCCCAAGCAAGGGGAAAGTGAATCAAATCCTATCAAGTGCTATCCTTTGGATTATGATCTGCCATGCATCATGGTGCAGCGAGCTAAAGAGGATCAAATTCCAAGCGCGGGACAGCGGTGGAAATATTTTCAGTCGCAATGCAAGATCAAAAACAAGTGTTGCAAGTTGATTATTGATGGAGGGATTTACACCAACATCATAAGAAAGCGTGTGGTGGATGCTTTAGGACTGAAGGCATGGCCAGATCCACAACCACATTGCATTGAGTGGTTGTACAACTCCGGACATCTGAAGGTGACTCACAAGGTACGTGTAAAGTTCAATATTGGCACATATTACAATGAAGTGATTTGCGATGTTGTGCCAATGGATGTGTGTGTCAGTTGCTATTGGGTCGTCCGTGGCATATGATCACAATGCTATACATGAGGGGAGGTCTAACACGTATGTGTTCCGAGATGTTGGCATCAAACGTGTGCTGCAACCTATGGGTAACAATGCTATCAAGATTGATCATGTGTTTGCTGTACACAAGGAGCCTTTGAAGACCGCCCCGAAACCGAGGACGGTTTCGCTTGAAGGGGGAGAGGATGATGCGATCACCCTAGGTAATATTGTTGTTCCACCATTGGTGCTAAATAAGATACCTTTGAAACGAGACACTGAAAGTGAGGAAAATACATCAAAATATATTGTGCCTGCTTTACGTGAAAGGAATGTGTTGTATTCAGCAAATCAAAGAGGTATATTAGGCTCCATGCCTTGCTCACGAAATATCCACGGAAGTCAAAAACAAGACATTTTATTCAGGGGTCCAAGTATTGGTGAGATTCCTATTGAGCTAATTCCTTCAGATGAAGTGGATCCTTGTTTTAGAACTCCATGCAACCACTGGCGGACCTCCCCGGTGGGCAGGGTATGGCGCCTGCCATATCTTAATTTTGAGCAAAAAAATATACTTATGCATCGATACAGAGGCTGCGTTGTCCATCTATCGCTAATAGAAAAGGCTGCGTCGTCGCTCACTCGTTCTTATGGGCCAACGCGGCCAGTGGCCTGATGGGAGGAGACAGCCAGCCACCCACAAAACGACGAGTCACGGCTGGCCTGGCCAAGTTCGAGCGTAGGCTTTTCTTTCATCTCGACCACTACTCGACCTCTCGACGCGACGCTACGCGGCAACCCTAGCGAGCGGCGGCGGCGGCTGGCCAGGTCGCTAGGAGCCCAGGAGGTAGGAGCGGCAGCGACGACGGCTGGCCAGGGCGGCGGCACCACGGCAGCAAGCGACGGCGGCACAAGCGGTGGCGCAAGCCGGGGCCTAGGCGCCTAGCGGCGGCGGCAGCAGTGCCGCAGCGGTCCGGTAGCCCGGCCACTTCTGACTCCGGCACAGTTCCGACCAGATTGCAAGAAGATGGAAAAGAAAGAAAAGGGAATAAAGGAAAGGGAAGGAGGTAATTTCTGAACTTTTCTGAATTTTTATAGCAAATTTAACAGTAGTTGTAGCTTGAAGCAGATTGTAGATTTGTAGTGACCGAATGGATGATATTTTAACAGTAGCTTAAAGCAGATTTGTAGTAAAATTTAACAGCAGCTTGAATCCTAAAATTCAATGTGAATAAGCTTGCTAGACTCACAGAGATTTATCATGAGGACTTCTCAGATTATGAACGTGACCATATAGTTGATAACCTAGAGCTATTCATTATCCATATGAGAAGAATTGAAGACTTTAGAGCTTGTCATGATATTGCAAGCCTAGCTAAAAAGATGGTTGAACTTGAAAGGCATGTTATGTTTCCCGCTGTTTATCGCCTCATTGAGTTGGCATTGCTACTACTGGTAGCGACAGCAACAGTTAAAAGAGCCTTCTCATCAATGAAAATCATCAAGACTGAGTTGCGCAGCAAGATGTCTGATGGCTGGCTTAATGACTTGATGGTGTGTTACATTGAGCAAGAGATCTTCAAAAGTATTGATCTTGGTAAAATTAAGGAAGATTTTTGGAAGGACGGTAGGGCACTGCCATTGCCTGGGTCTTCTAGACGCCATTAAAAGCTTCATTATCGGTATGTTTTAGGTTGTTTTCCTATTGAAACATGTCTACATTTTCATTGTATTTGGTTATTGGTTTGTAGTGAGCATTGTTAATGTGTATTGACTCCTTTGATTCGCATAAAAAATTCTAGTGAGACTTCGCTCCACCTTAATTTTTTTCGTGGTCCGCCTCTGCATGCAACTACTTGTACAAGTCTAATTAGGAAAGCAAGCTTACGTGAAGGTCAAAGTCTCCTAGTTTTTAGTTTTGTCCCAGCCGTGTTCTAGTTGGATGCTTTATATTTTTTTCCTTGTTGAGTCCTTTTTGTGTTTCTGTGAGTTACGGGCTTAGCCCAGGTACCTGCGTGTGCCTATAAATAAAGGCCATATGGCCATGTAAAAGTTAGGTTTTAGTACGTGAAGAAAATACTCAGAAAACATCTAATGGATGCGCCACATCTGTGTTCCGGCGTTCCATAATTTTGGTTCGATGATTGCATGTGTTCCGGCGACCTAGATTGCCAGGGCATTAGTTTTGTTCGGTTCTTGATCTTCGAGGATCCGTCCAATCTCTCTTTTGCTTTTCCATCTACTTCTAATCTCCTCTGCTAATTACTCCATCACCGTCGCCGCTGCTAATCGCCATTAGCTTAATCCCTCCATCTATCCTACTACTACAGCACGGTGCTACTTCTTTCAACTATATTTTCTTCATCTAGCTACTACACGTTTACAACCATAGTCTATCATCTACTGCTGTTCGTTCTTGCTGGCGAACTCATTACTACTGCGTGCGCGTGCGGTGAAAGATCAGGCCAGTCCAAAAATTGTCTCAACGCTACTTGAGGCGTATCAACAAGTAGGATGTAATTTTATTACATAACTATTGACTTTCACTTGCATAGAGAATCACAAACCTTAACACCAATATTCTTACTAAAGCACAATTACTTACCAACATGACTCATCTATCATCATCATCATATCGCAAAACTATTACAAGGAATCAAGTTTATTTTGTCCAATGATCTTCATGAAAGTTTTTATTATATCCCTCTTGAATATCAGTCACTTGGGACTAATTTCATATGTTGCTTTTGATAAGCTCAAACAAATTTAAGTGAAGAACATGAGCAAAAACAAATTCTTCTCTCAAAATAATTTAAGTGAAGCATGAGAGAAATTCTTCAATTTTTTACTAACTCTCAAATAAATCTAAGTGAAGAATGAGAGCATCTCTTCAAAAATATTAAAGCACACCGTGCTCAAAAAGATATAAGTGAAGCACTAGAGCAATTCCGTAGCTCAAAAAATTTAAGTGAAGCACATAGAGCAATTCTAACAAATCATAGCATAATTTTGGCTCTATCAGATAGGTGTGTCCAGCAATGATAGATGACACAAACTAAAAATAAAAACAATTAAAGACTCATATAATACAAGACGCTCCAAGCAAAACTCATGAAATGTGACGAATAAAAATATAGCTTCAAGTAAAATACTGATGGTCGTTACAACAAGAGGGGATGCCACTTGGGGCATCCTCAAGCTTAGTTGCTTGTTCCTCTTTGGATAATAACTTGGGGTGCCATGGGGCATCCCCAAGCTTAGGCTCTTCTTACTCCTTATTCCTTCACCCATCATGATCTCACCCAAAACTTGAAAACTTCAATCACACAAAACTCAACAAAATCTTCGTGAGATTCATTAGTATAACAAAGCAAATCACCAGTCTAAGTATTGTTGCAAACCCATTCATATTTTACTTTTGCATTATATCTACTGTATTCCAACTTTACTATGGCTTATACCCTCCAATACAAACCATAGATTCATCAAAATAAGCACACAACGCAAAGCAAACAAAATCTGTCAAAAACAGAACAGTCTGTAGCAATCTGAAAACTTTGAATACTTCTGTAACTCCAAAAATTCTGAAAAATTAGGACAACGTAGGAAATTTGTATATAAATCTTGTGTACAAAATTTAGAATTTTATTACGTTTCTGTGATTTATTAAAATTGTTTTACTGAGTGCAAAAGTTTCTGTTTTTCAACTAGATCAATCAACTATCACCCAACATGATCCCAAAGGCTTTGCTTGGCACAAACACTAATTAAAACATGAAAAACACAATCATAACGGTAGCATAATTGTGCAAACAATCAAGAACATAAATAAAAAGGCAAAGATAAATTTTATTCATTGGGTTGCCTCCCAACGAGCGCTGTCGTTTTACGCCCCTAGCTAGGCATAATGCAAAGATCTAAGTATTGTCATCTTTGGTTTTTGCAACTTTTGTAAGGGCCTTTTCAAACTTGGGAGGCTCTTTACGCTTCCCAAGATTTTTCGAAAAAGAGACCATCTTGAGATCCAAAATATCCAAACGCTTATTGCAAAGAGTAATCAAGGTACTCATTCGATTGAGGTTCCCAGTGATATGTTTTAGAGGTTCATTATATTTTTGTAACTCAACCAAATGTTTATGCAAATCACTCAACTTATCCAAAATTTGAGCTCCTTCTTGAGTAAAAGAAATCCCCTTTTTAGTAGGTGCAGTTCCCAAAATCCCCTCTAGGATCTCATAAGCGGTATTAGCATCAAGCTCAATAAAATTCCCCTTAGCGGCAAAATCCAAAAGTTGTCTATGATGCAAGGCTAAACCTAGATAAAAATTTCAAAGCAAAATCTTTGCATTCCCTTTTAGATTGAAAATGCGATAAGATTCCATTAGCCTATACCAAGCATCTTTCAAAATTTCTCCTTGTCTCTGCTTGAAGTATAAAACTTCAAAATCCGGTGACAAAGGAGGAGTGTAGTCATGCTAGCCATAGCAACAAGATCACAAGCGAAAAGATAGATCTGACGAGAAAACGGCGAACGAAAAAGAGGGCGAATAAAACGGCAATTTTTTATGAAGTGGGGGATATGAAAACGAGAGGTAAAAGGCAAATAATGTAAATTGCAAGGAGATGAGATTTGTGATTAGGAACCTGATAGATGTTGATCATGTCTCCCCGGCAACGGTGCTAGAAATCCTTTCTTGATGGCTCATGTCCGCGTTAGTATTTCCTCGAAGAGGAAGGGAACACAGCTACGGTAGGTATTTCCCTCGGCGATGAAACCAAGGTTATCGAACTAGTAGGAAAACCAAGCAACACTACATAAATGGTACCTGCACACAAAGAACAAATACTTGCAACTCGGCACGTAAGAGGGGTTGTCAATCCCTCTCGCGTAAAAGATAGATTGGTTTGTAGTAGATTGGATAAATAGATCTCGCGGAATTGCGAAATAAAATAAATAACAAAAATTGCAGCAAGGTATTTTCGGGTTTTTGGAATAATAGATCTAAAAGCAAAAGCAAATAAAAATAGATCTCAAATCAAATATGATAAAGAATAGACCCGGGGGTCGTAGATTTCACTAGTGGCTTCTCTCGAGAAAAATAGCATACGGCGGGTAAACAAATTACTGTTGGGCAACTGCTAGAACTTCAAATAATTATGACGATATCCAGGAAATGATGATTATATAGGCATCACGTCCAAGATTAGTAGACCGACTCCTGCCTGCATCTACTACTATTACTCCACACATCAACCGCTATCCAGCATGCATCTAGTGTATTAAGTAAATGGAAAAATGGAGTAATGCAATAAGAATGATGACATGATGTAGACAAGATCTATTCATGTAGGAATAGACCCCATCTTGTTATCCTTAATGGCAACAATCAATACGTGTCTTGCTGCCCCTTCTGTCACTGGGAAAGAACACCGCATGACCGAACCCATCACAAAGCACCTCTTCCCATGGCAAGAAAAATCGATCTAGTCAGCCTAACTAAACAAAAGATTCAAAGAAGAAATACAAGGCTATAAGTAATCATGCATATAAGAGATCAAAACTCAAATAACTTTCATGGATAAAATAGATCTGATCATAAACTCAAAGTTCATCGGATGCCAACAAACACACCGCAAAAAGAGTTACATCAAATAGATCTCCAAGAGCCCATTGTATTAAGAATCAAAAGATAGAGAGAGGAAGCAATCTAGCTACTAACTACGGATACGTAGGTCTACAATGAACTACTCACGCATCATCGAAGAGGCACCAATGAGGTGATGAACCCCTCCGTGATGGTGTCTAGATTGGATCTGGTCGTTCTGGAACTTACGGCGGTTGGAATTGTGTTTCGTCGACTCCCCTAGGGTTTTTGGATTTTCAGGGTATTTATAGAGTAAAGAGGCGGTGCAGGAGGCGAACGAGGTGGGCACAACCCACCAGGGCACGCCTGGGCCCCAGGCGCGCCCAGGTGGCTTGTGCTCCCCTCGGAGCCCCCCTCTGGTACTTCTTTGGCCCAGCATGTGTCTTCTGGTCCAGAAAAAATCTCCAAAAATTTTGTTGTGTTTGGACTCCGTTTGGTATTGATTTTCTGCCAAGTAAAAACAAGCAAAAAAGCAATTGGCACTGGGCACTATGTCAATAGGTTAGTCCCAAAAAATGATATAAAGTTGCTATAAAATGATTGTAAAACAACCAAGAATGATAATATAACAGCATGGAACAATAAAAAATTATAGATACATTGGAGATGTATCAGTGACGCATGCTGCCCTGGGGACATTCCACAGAGCATTTTTGGTTCTGCTGTGTTAGCGGCTATGTACAGAGGCCTGTGCAAAGCTTGCTTCTTGAAGTCTAGAAAATCAGGTCTTGTTGGATGTCCACTATTGTTGCAGCTCTGGTCATTCGAGAGATTCCCTATTGGATGACCCTATGTCTATGTGATAAACGTTTTGGTTTGGAGGACATAGCTGGGGCTTATGTGCCTTCTATCCACGACTTGCCTACTATGGGATCTGTTTGGGCACTGATGTTTATTTGTTGTCATGCACAGAGATTGCGCATACCCAGGTGAGGGGTTGCTACCCGTCCTTCACGACGAAGTTTGATAGTTTGCACGAGGATCTAGTTATCTGGGAGCCCTACTCGTATCAGACTATAACATCCAGGTATCTAGTTGGGATATCTCACATGTGCACTAGAGATCGACACTATTGGTTAACCAAGGCCAATTTGGTGTTCGATGTGGCGGTTGAGGAGATGGCTCTTCATAGGGTGATGAGACAGTTCGGTCTATGTCAAGAGCCTGAAATTCTAGTTATTCCACACATACCAGGACACGTGCACAAGTAAGTAATACTATTTTAGTTCTCAACTCTGCATTCATAATATAGCTAACCATGTAACGCGCCTGTCAATCTCAGGTACTGTCACGTAGGAGGAAACAAGTCCATGGATTTTTGGCTTCAAAGCATTAGCCCTTACGTCAATGAATGGACTACCGCGCCGACAAATATCTAGGACGAGGTTCGACCCTTTGACTAGGACAAGCTAGGGTTGTATCTGCAATGTTACCGGCATACAACGAGGATCTACTTGGTTCCATCAGCTGCTCCTGATCAGATGGAAGCCCTTCTCACCAGCGATATGTACCCAACTGCCTCTGTTCTGGGAACCAGACACCATGCATGCGTACGTGCCATGGTTCTCATATGTGCAGTTTTTTCATAACCTAAACATATACAATTGGTTGTTGTCAACCATACAACAAGGATCTAATTGGTTAATGATGTCTACTACACAACTTTATTCTTGTAGACTTGTGTTGGGCCTCCAAGCGCAGAGTTTTGTAGAACAGTAGCAATTTTCCCTCAAGTGGATGACCTAAGGTTTATCAATCCATGGGAGGCGTACGATGAAGATGGTCTCTCTCAAACAACCCTGCAACCAAACAATAAAAAGTTTCTTGTGTCCCCAACACACCAAATACAATGGTAATTTGTATAGGTGCACTAGTTCAGCGAAGAGATGGTGATACAAGCATAGTAATGATAGTAGATATTGATTTTTGTAATAGAAACAATAAAAAACAACAAGGTAGCAATTGATAAAACGGAGCACAAACGGTATTGCAATGCTTGAAAATGAGGCCTAGGGTCCGTACTTTAGCTAGTGCAATCTCTCAACAAAGCTACTATAATTGGATCATATATATAACCATCCCTCAACGTGCGATGAAGAATCACTCCAGCGTTCTTATCTAGCGGAGAACATAAGACGAAATTGTTTGTAGGGTAGGAAACCACCTCAAAGCTATTCTTTTCGATCAATCTATCCTAGAGTTCGTACTAAAATAACACCAAGTTACTCTTTCCGGTCGATCTATCCAAGAGTAACACATCAACCAACTGTAATGTCACCTAGATACTCCAATGTCACCGCGAGTATCGGTGAGTTGATTATACGATATGCATCAAACAATTTCAGATTCATAATACTCAATCCAACACAAAGAACCTCAAAGAGTGCCCTAAGATTTCTACCGGAGAAACAAGGGCAAAAACGTGCATCAACCCTTATGCAAAGATTATCCCAATGTCACCTCGGGAATCCGTGAGTTGAGTGCCAAAACATACATCAAGTCAATCAATATGATACCCCATTGTCACCACGGGTATTCATAGCAAGACACACATCAAGTGCTCTCAAATCCATCAAAGTATTCAATCCGATAACAACAAATCTCAAAGGGAAAACTCAATTTGTCACAACAAGATAGAGAGGGGAAAATACCATATGATCCAACTATATTAACAAAGCTCGCGATACATCAAGATCGTGCCAACTCAAGAACTCTAGAGAGAGAGAGAGATTAAACACATAACTACTGGTACAAACCCTTAACCCGAGGGTAGACTACTCCCTCCTCATCATGGAGACCATAGGGATGATGAAGATGGCCTCCGGTGATGATTTCCCCCTCCGACGGAGTGCCGGAACAGGGTCCAGATTGGTTTTTCATGGCTAGGACACAATGGACACAATGGACAGGACTTACCCACTGACTATCAGCAATGGTATAAATTATACCTGCCTCAAGGAGCTTTAGTATTTCCTTTCTTACCACTTCTTTCATTTTAGGATTCAGCCGTCGTTGATGATCACGAACTGGTTTGGCATCTTCTTCCAAATTTATTTTATGCTGACATAGAGTGGGACTAATGCCCTTAAGATCATCAAGAGTATATCCAATAGCAGCACGGTGCTTCTTCAGAGTTTTCAATAATCTCTCTTCTTCATGCTCTGAAAGTTTAGCACTAATAATAACAGGATATATCTTTTTCTCATCAAGATAAGCATATTTAAGAGTATCAGGTAACGGTTTAAGCTCAAACACGGGATCACCCTTGGGTGGAGGAGGATCCCCTAGGATTTCAATAGGCAAATTGTGTTTCAGGATGGGTTCCTGTTTAAAGAATACTTCCTCTATTTCCCATCTTTCATTCATAAACATATCATTTTCATGGTCTAGCAAATATTGTTCTAAAGGATCACTAGGAGGTACGGCAATAGAAGCAAGACCAATAATTTCATCCTTACTAGCCAATTCCTCTTCACGGTGTTGTCTACTAAATTTAGAGAAATTGAACTCATGAGAGATATCACCTAAACCGATAGTAACAACATCCTTTTCGCAGTCTATCTTAGCATTAACAGTGTTCAAGAAGGGTCTACCAAAAATAATGGGACAAAAGCTATCTTGTGGGGAACCAAGAACAAGAAAATCAGCAGGATATTTAGTTTTCCCACACAAGACTTCAACATCTCTAACAATTCCCATTGGTGAAATAGTATCTCTATTGGCAAGTTTAATTGTGACATCAATATCTTCTAACTCAGCAGGTGCAATATCATGCATAATTTCTTTGTATAAGTCAAAAGGTATTGCACTAGCACTAGCACCCATATCACATAAGCCATAATAACAATGATCTCCTATTTTAACATAAATAACAGGCATGCCTACCACATGTCTATTTTTATCTTTAGCACAAGGTTTGGCAATTCTAGCAGTTTCCTCACAGAAATAAATAACATGCCCATCGATATTATCAGATAGGAGATCTTTAACAATAGCAATATTAGGTTCAACTTTAATTTGCTCAGGAGGTGTATAAGTTCTAATATTGCTTTTACGGACCACAGTTGAAGCTTTAGCATGATCCTTTATTCTAACAGGGAAGGGTGGTTTCTCAACATAAGAAGTAGGAACAATAGGATCATTATAAGTGATAGTCTTTTCTTCAACTTTAATAGGTGTAGCTACTTTTACTTCTATGGGAGGATGATATTTAAACCACTTCTCCTTGGGGAGATCAACATAAGTAGCAAAAGATTCACAGAAAGAAGCTACTATCTCAGAGTCAAGTCCATATTTAGTGCTAAACTTACGGAAAACATCGGTATCCATAAAAGAATCAACACAATCAAACTTAGGTGTCATACCCGACTCCTTACCTTCGTCGAGATCCCAATCTTCATAGTTGTGTTTAATTCTATCCAATAAATCCCATTTTAATTCAATAGTCTTCATCATAAAAGAGCCAGCACAAGAAGTATCGAGCATGGTGCGATTGTTATCAGAAAGCTGAGCATAAAAACTTTGAATAATTATTTCTCTTGAGAGCTCATGATTGGGGAATGAATATAACATTGATTTAAGCCTCCCCCAAGCTTGAGCGATGCTTTCTCCTTCGCGAGGCCAAAAATTATATATATAATTGCGATCACGATGAACAAGAAGCATAGGATAAAATTTCGGATGAAATTCCAATTTCAATCGTTTGTAGTTCCATGATCCCGTATCATCACATAGCCTATACCATGTCGATGCATCTCCCTTCAAAGATGAAGGGAAGACCTTCCTCTTAATAACATCACCGGGTATACCTGCAAGCTTAAATAATCCACAAACTTCATCCACATATATTAGGTGCTCATCAGGATGCTTTGTTCCATCTCCTGCAAAAGGATTAGCTAGCAGTTTTTCTAACATACCCGAAGGAATCTCAAAGTGAATATTTTCATTTTCATTTTCAGTAGGTTCAGTAGGTTGAGGAGCAACTCTTTGCTCTACTGGTCGGGGCGAAGATACCCCGAACAAGCCCCTCAAAGGATTACTTTCCATAATAACAAGTGACAGTAAATTTCAGCACACTATATAAATTTTTCCTTGCCAAATTCCACCTACCAAAGGCGCTTCACTCCCCGGAAACGGTGCCAGAAAAGAGTCTTGATGACCCACAAGTATAGGGGATCTATCGTAGTCCTTTCGATAAGTAAGAGTGTCGAACCCAACGAGGAGCAAAAGGAAATGATAAGCGGTTTTCAGCAAGGTATTCTCTGCAAGCACTGAAATAATAGGTAGCAGATAGTTTTGTGATAAGATAATTTGTAACGAGCAACAAGTAACAAAAGTAAATAAAGTGCAGCAAGGTGGCCCAATCCTTTTTGTAGCAAAGGACAAGCCTGGACAAACTCTTATATAGAGAAAAGCGCTCCCGAGGACACATGGGAATTATCGTCAAGCTAGTTTTCATCACGTTCATATGATTCGCGTTCGGTACTTTGATAATTTGATATGTGGGTGGACCGGTGCTTGGGTGCTGTTCTTACTTGAACAAGCATCCCACTTATGATTAACCTCTATTGCAAGAATCCGCAACTACAACAAAAGTATTAAGGTAAACCTAACCATAGCATGAAACATATGGATCCAAATCAGCCCCTTACGAAGCAACGCATAAACTAGGGTTTAAGCTTCTGTCACTCTAGCAACCCATCATCTACTTATTACTTCCCAATGCCTTCCTCTAGGCCCAAATAATGGTGAAGTGTTATGTAGTCGACGTTCACATAACACCACTAGAGGATAGACAACATACATCTCATCAAAATATCGAACAAATACCAAATTCACATGACTACTAATAGCAAGACTTCTCCCATGTCCTCAGGAACAAACGTAACTACTCACAAAGAATATTCATGTTCATAATCAGAGGGGTATTAATATGCATAAAGGATCTGAACATATGATCTTTCACCAAATAAACCAACTAGCATCAACTACAAGGAGTAATCAACACTACTAGCAACCTACAGGTACCAATCCCGGACTTGGAGACAAGAATTGGATACAAGAGATGAACTAGGGTTTGAGAGGAGATGGTGCTGGTGAAGATGTTGATGGAGATTTCCCTCTCCCGATGAGAGGAGCGTCGGTGATGACGATGGCGATGATTTCCCCCTCCCGGAGGGAAGTGTCTCCGGCAGAACAGCTCTGCCGGAGCCCTAGATTGGTTCCGCCAAGGTTTCGCCTCGTGGCGGTGGAGTCTCGTCCCGAAAGCTTTCTTATGATTATTTCCTGGACGAAAGACTTCATATAGCAGAAGATGGCCACCGGAGGACCAATAGGGGGCCCACGAGGTAGGGGGCGCGCCCCCCACCCTCGTGGACAGGTGGTGGCCCCCTGACGTATTTCTTCCGCTCAGTATTTTTTATTATTTCCAAAAATAACTTTCGTGGAGTTTCAGAACGTCTGGAGTTGTGCAGAATAGGTCTCCAATATTTGCTCCTTTTCCAGCCCAGAATTCCAGCTGCCGCCATTCTCCCTCCTTATGTAAACCTTGTAAAATAAGAGAGAATAGACATAAGTATTGTGACATAATGTGAAATAACAGCCCATAATGCAATAAATATCGATATAAAAGCATGATGCAAAATGGACGTATCAGGGGCGCGACGAGCCGAGGCAGGGGATCGCCCCGACGAGGAGCGTCGGCGACTCCGGCCACCGCTCGTGGCGTGCGACCTACCGAAATGCGCAGGACGGAGAGGCGCATCTCGGGGTGGGGGTTACTGCCGATGGAGAGCTTCGCAGCGGCCGCAGCAGGGCTTGCGGCGGAGCAGGGCTTCGGTCCTCGGGTGAAAACGGGGTTCTGGTGAGGGAGAGAGGAAGCCGAGGCTATGGGGCGGCTCACTGGAGCATGGGGGATGCGGTGGTGGTGGAGGAACGGAGAGGGAAGCACGGCATCGCCGGAATCGGGAGAGACCCGAGGCAGCGACCACGGTGGTGATGGGGTCAGAGAGAGGCTCTGAGCTCGGGGAGAGGCTCGGGGAGGGGGTTGTGGACTGCGAGGATGCTTGGGGCGTGCTTAAATAGCCGCGGGAAAGCTCAAGGAGGTGGCACGCGGCAGGCGACGTGTCCGCGCGCCGGCGAGGGGCACAGCGTCGGCAGGCGCGGCCAAGGTTCACGGGAAGCGGCGGGAAGGCGACGAGGGGGAAATGGACGAGCAGCAGAGGCTCACGGAGTCGGGCAGCACCAGCGGACACGAGGAGGAAGGGGACACGGAGGGGAAGACGACGATGGCCACAGTGACGCACTGTTTGGTCGTCGGCACAGCTCGCCGGAGAAGAAAACGAAGGGGGCCAGAGTTCCAGAGGGAAGAGGACGCCGAGGGGGAACTGTTGGGAATTAATGGTGAGGCCAGAGCCGGTCGGAGCAGCGCTGCCGACGACAACAGTGGCTAGACCACCGTTTTGGCTGGCTGCCCTCGTAGTCACCACTGGCATGGCGCGCTCCGGAGTTTTTACTGAGGCCAGCTCATGTCTACCGCGTAGTCCTTCCAGAGTGGAGTATTACCATGGTAAAGAAACGGGCAGAGACAAATTGAGCTAAGTAAACCAAGCTGCACAAGTTTGCTGTTGCAAACTTGGCAACATCCTAGAGATAAAACCAGAGAGGTTAAATGGTAAAATGTTTGTCTGGGAGGCTAAGGGTAGAAAGGACTACGGTCCTGGGAGTTTTGAGGTAATTTGGACAACTATTTACCATAGTTGTTGTACAACTACCAAATCTGACCCAGAAACTGAATCATGATGAAGCACTCACTAGGAGTGATGGATTGAGCTAAAACTTGGCAAATCTTGATGATTTGGACATACAATGATGCTGTAAAAAGTTCATACCAAATGGACTCACCAAAATGGTACTTCCTTCACAGCTATCATTTCTGTCCAAAAACTTCAGAAAAATCCTCAGGGCAATTGGCTAGATGAAATGAGCCCAAATCTTGTTGAGATAGGTTATATGAGTAGGAGAAGGCCTGGAAAATTTATCAGCCATAATTGAGCAAGATAAAATACACTTGCTTCACAAACTGAAAATTTGGACAGAAAACAAGAATTGCTCCTGTGCTCACATATTTCAATGAAATAAACTGAATTTGGGTGGAGGCTAATGATTTGAGATACTTGAGAGGCTGGAAAAGTTTCATCCCATTTGGAAACTCTATGAAGGTACTTCCTTCACAAAGTTGTATTCTGGTCAGAAACTTTGAAAAATCGCGCAGGGAGCTAGGATGAATGGATTGAGCTCATATTTGGCATCCATGGGTTATTTATCCATGTTAATCACCCTGCCAAATTGAAGCTCCATTGGAATTCGGAATAAAGCACTTCCTTTGCAAAATTTCAGAGAAGGCAGAAACTTGCATTGGATCATGTGCCAAATTTTTGAACTGAGGAACATGAGATTAGGTTGGAACTAGTGATTATATAGCAAGGACAAGATCCACAATTTATGTGGGAATTTTCTCTACTATAAAAATAGTAGTTCCTTGGGAAAATGGCAGAAATGCAATATTGGCATTAAATAGGAAAAGGCAATTTTTCTTATTTATTATGGCCAATATACTTGCCAGAGCTTGGATAAGGCATAAGTAGCAATGCCACCAATTCTCATGAAATTAGGAGATGGCTAGCTATGCCTTTGGATTTTATTCCTCAGAAAGGCAAGAAAAGGAATAAATCGTAATTCAAAAATATTGCATTGGACTTCGCAATATTTTTGCATATTTCAGAAAGATAGGAGGATCTCTGGGAACAATTGGGAGGATCAACGGAGCAAGGAAAATGATGGCTCCTTTGTTAGCACAAAGGACCTGTCCAAATTCCAAGAATTTTGAATTAGGGTTTGAGAGGATTTGAGCTGATGCAAATGAGGTCTTGCCCACTCAAAAAGACATGAGCAAGATTTTGAAAGGTTGAAAATGACAAGAATCATCAGAGTCATCCGGCAAACTCAGGAGAAAATTTTGAAAATGAGTGCCAGGAAGGAATAACAGCACAAAAATTGATAACCTAATTTTGGGGTTGTTACAACTAAACCTCCACATATGCACGACAATGTTGGTCTAGACTACTTAGGACCCCGATGAACAACTTAAATAGTTTTAAGACCTGGATCTACAGCTTTAAAGTTTTAGAACTAACTTGGCACCTCACGAATAGTTATAATCCATATGATGTGTTTTACTCAAAGACGAGATACAGTTTGCATAATTTTTTGGGGAAATACTACATCTAAGACGTAGGCGCTCATGTAAACTGCTTGCTTTCTCATAAGAGTGGTTGGGTATCCCCCAAGCGTGAGGGTGATGTAACCTAGCAATAAATATTTCCCTCGATTAGAGAACCAAGATTTATCGAACAAGAAGGAGTTCTCCCAGTAAACAAAGTCACTGGTACATGCACACAAAACAAAACAAAACAAACATGTCCCCAATGCTTCAAGAAGGTTGTCAAGCTTCTTGTCCTGCTAGTTACAAGATTGAATTGCAAGGGACAATGATAGTTGATCGAAAGATAAAATGGTACACAAAGAATAGTAATTACAGTGAAGATTTTCGTAAAGAAGAATGGACCCAGGGGGCATACGTTCACTAGCGACATCTCTCTAACGCATATAAGTGTGGTGTGGTGAACAAATTACAGTTGGGCATTGATTGAATTGCAATATTTATATTTACGACTATGATCATTCATGGTATATCTCATATAAGTATTACTTCAGTCATAAGTAGTCCGTTATCCAACTACATCCACTACTAATACTCCACTCTAAGACCGCTATCCAGCATGCATATCAAATTATTAACTTTACAAGAAATAGAGTATTGCAACAAACCTGATAACATAATGCAAACAGTAAAACATCAATCTATATGACAGAAACTATCATTTTATCCTTAGAGACAACAATACAATATATGTCTTGATCCTTTTTGTCACCGGGATATAGAACACCGAAAGATTAGAACCCACTACAAAGCATAACTCTCTCAGAAGATGAACTCATCCAACTTGGCCAAAGAAGATAGATAGATCGGAGAACATACAAATCTATTCAATTATACAATAAATAAACTTCAAAAGATTCAATTGAATTCAATGAACAATCTGATCATAAAGTGACAATTCATCATATCCCAACAAACACATACACAAATTACATCGAATTGATCCCGATCATGTGAGGCAACTCACGGGAAGTTGGTATTGAAGATCAGAGAGAGGGACATCTAGCTACTGCTTGAAGGAAATATGCCCTAGAGGCAATAATAAAGTTGTTATTTATATTTCCTTATATAATGATAAATGTTTATTATTCATGCTAGAATTGTATTAACCGAAAACTTAGTAGTGTGAATACATAGACAAACAGAGTGTCCCTAGTATGCCTCTACTTGACTAGCTCGTTAATCAAAGATGGTTAAGTTTCCTGACCATAGACATGTGTTGTCATTTGATCAACGAGATCACATCATTAGAGAATGATGTGATGGACAAGACCCATCTGTTAGCTTAGCATAATGATCGTTTAGTTTTATTGCTATTGCTTTCTTCATGACTTGTACATATTCCTCTGACTATGAGATTATGCAACTCCCGAATACCGGAGGAACACCTTCTATGCTATCAAATGTCACAACGTAACTAGGTGATTATAAAGATGCTCTACAGGTGTCCCCGAAGGTGTTTGATGGGTTGGCATAGATCAAGATTAGGATTTGTCACTCCGTGTATCGGAGAGGTATCTCTGGGCCCTCACAGTAATGCACATCACTATAAGCTTTGCAAGCAATGTGAATAATGAGTTAGTTACGGGATGATGCATTACGGAACGAGTAAAGAGACTTGCCGGTAATGAGATTGAACTAGGTATGATGATACTGACGATCGAATCTCAGGCAAGTAACATACCGATGACAAAGGGAATGACGTATGTTGTTATGCGGTTTGACTGATAAAGACCTTCATAGAATATGTAGGAGCCAATATGAGCATCCAGGTTCCGCTGTTGGTTATTGACCGGAGATGTGTCTCGGTCATGTCTACATAGTTCTCGAACCCGTAGGGTCCGCATGCTTAACGTTTGAAAGGATCGATATAGTTGACTAGAGGGGGGGTGAATAGGCAACTAACAATTTTTAGCTTTTCTTTACCAATTTAAACTTTGCATCAAAGTAGGTTGTCTAGATATGCAACTAGGTGAGCAACCTATATGATGCAACAAAAATAAGCATACACGCAAGCAAGAGATAAAGCACAAATAAGCTTGCACAAGTAAAGGCACGAGATAACCAAGAGTGGAGCCGGTGAAGACGAGGATGTGTTACCGAAGTTCCTTCCCTTTGAGAGGAAGTACGTCTCCGTTGGAGCGGTGTGGAGGCACAATGCTCCCCAAGAAGCCACTAGGGCCACCGTTTTCTCCTCACGCCCTCACACAATGTGAGATGCCGTGAATCCACTATTGGTGCCCTTGGAGGCGGCGACCGAACCTTTACAAACAAGGTTGGGGCAATCTCCACAACTTAATTGGAGGCTCCCAACGATACCACGAAGCTTCACCACAATGGACTATGGCTCCGCGGTGACCTCAACCGTCTAGGGTGCTCAAACACCCAAGAGTAACAAGATCCACAAGGGATTAGTGGGGGGATTCAAATTTCTCTTGGTGGAAGTGTAGATCGGGGCCTTCTCAACCAATCCCTAGAGAATCAAACAAGTTTGGTTGGCTAGGGAAGGAGATCGGGCGAAAATGGAGCTTGGAGCAACAATGGAGCTTAGAGGTGAAAGAGGTAGTCAACTAGAGGAGGAAGACACCCCTTATATAGTGGAAGAACAAATCCAACCGTTATCCACCAACTCAGCCTGCGCAGTGCGGTACTACCGCACCTGAGGCGCGGTACTATTGCAGGGGCACGCGGTACTACCGCACCTGAGGCGCGGTACTACCGCAGGGGCATGCGGTACTACCGCAGAGCCCCGCGGTACTACCGCCCACGCAGCAGAGACCAGAACAGCCACACATGCACTAAGGCAGAGGGCGGTAGTACTGTTGGCGCGGTACTACCGCTCCCCCTTGCGGTACTACCACAAGGCAGGGGCTGTCCAGGGATGGGAAGGCACGGATATAAAAAATTACATCCGTGGCTACTTCCGCAGAGTTGGAGTCGATGCAAAAACCCGACGCGGTAGTACCGTAAGCCAGCCGCGGTACTACCGCGCGAGGTGCGGATGTAAAAAATTACATCCGCCCCTTACTGCCGCGTACCTGCGGAACTAAGCAGGGACCACG
Source organism: Triticum aestivum (assembly GCF_018294505.1). Lineage (NCBI taxonomy): Eukaryota > Viridiplantae > Streptophyta > Magnoliopsida > Poales > Poaceae > Triticum > Triticum aestivum. The sequence continues at coordinate 412,730,216 of NC_057799.1, read as the reverse complement.
GTGCTACCGCTTACTAGAAGCGGTACTACTGTGGGTCCTTGCGGTACTACCGCACCAGCGGGCGGTACTACCGCAAGGTCCTGCGGTACTACCGCTCTAACGAGCAGTACTACCGCACCCCCTAGTTCGGCAAACAAGAGCAATATTTGCATAAACAAGGAAAACATAGGATGCTCCAAAGGCTAGAGGAAAGGAGGTGCAAAGGAAGATGTGTACGTGATGAATCCACCCAACCTTTCCAACGCGGACCCCCTCTTAATAGTACGGCTTCCCTACGACTCAATACCACCGAAAAGAACCGAAGAGAAACGCCGTCTTCTATAGCCTTCGAGGGGAACCCAATCATCTTGTGCCTAGTCAATATATCTGAAATATTCGATGCACATGATTAGTCCGCAAAAGCATTGTCATCAATCACCAAAACCAACTAAGGGATAAAAATGCCCTTACAATCTCCCCCTTTTTGGTGGATTGATGACAACACGGGATTTGCACAAGGGTATAACGCAAAGAGCAAGGGCAAACCCCAAACCTCTAAAATATAGACGGGCTCCCCCTAGATGTGTGCTATCTCGGTGAGTGCTTTGGACTGTACGGCACACATACTAGGATCAACACTCCCCCTATATTTTATAGACATGGCAAATCTTGCAATAAGGCTAAAGCTAAGCAAGATAGACAGGAGCATAATGTAATAAGCACAAGATAGAATAAGCTCACTACGGTACGATAGAGTGCATATGTCTTACACCATATGATAGAAGGTCTCACGAGCACAAACCAAAGCAAACGAAATAAACGAAGTTCAACTGACCCAAACACGACACAACTCGCAAATCCTACACTCTCTCCCCCTTTGGCATCGAGACGCCAAAAAGGCAGAGAGGACACCTACAGCAATAGTGGTGGCTCAAGCGGAGTAGTCACTTGCACGCTCCTCGTCAGACTCTGCAGCTGGGACGGACTCCTCCTCAGACTCGGTCCACCGATAACCGTGCTTGTGCAACCATTCTGCCTCTGGGGTGATGTTCAGCTCTGACCCGCTAGAAATGTTCTCGCCAAAGGTCCTGAAAATCCGCTTGTCGCGGCGGCGAGTCTCCTTGGAAGCCACATGGGTCTGGTACTGCCCCTTTGCTTGCATACAGAACAGCATCTTCGTCTTGTTCTTCAGTCGCTTAGCCCAAGAAGGCTCAGAGGTGGGAGGGATGTAACCCTCTGAGTTGTCCTCGTCTGCTACCTCCTCCTCATCCTCAACTGCATCCACATCCATGGCAGCCGCAGTATCAGCACGAGAGGTAGCGTTGGCCCACTGATGCTTGATACGGAGGTTGATGGGCTCATGCCGGATCCAACCAGGGGCCTCAAACTCATCCTGACGGTAGACCCGCTCCCAGGTAGCCGAGATCAACTGAAACAGATAAGGTCCATAGATGGGGACCTTGCGGTTGTAGACCGCAAAGCGAAGCTCATGCCACATGATATGAGAGACATCAAGTGGTGGTGTCTGAGAGTTGCGAGCATCTTCACACAGGAGCATGATATCCACAAGATAGGCATGCACCTTGTCCTTGTCCCCAATGTGTGGGAAGAGAGTGTTGCGGAAGATCCGGTGCATGATGTCAAGAAAGGAGTTGAGTACCCAAGATGACTTGCCATTGGAGAGCCTCTTCTCCACATAGTAGGGCATAAGCTTGTTCTTGTTGGCAGACTCGGGATTGGCATGAGGGCGAACACCTTGGGGTGTGGCGAGCCCCACATCCGGAACCCCAAGCAAGGTCATGAATTCCTTCCAAGTAGCAGTCAGTTGCCGACCATTGGTCATCCAAGTCATGGTCCTTTCCTCATTGGGATGAAAATGCACTGAGGCAAAGAACTGAGCAAGGATCTCAGGATCATAGTCTTTGTGGAATGAGATGATATGCTCAATGCCAAATTGCTCCACTAGGTCCAAAGCCTCACCAAAGTATTCCCGGTGCGCCTCTTTGCGCATGTGATGCATGTTGATCCACTTCACCTCCACATGGATATTTTGCTTGGCCTTGATGACATCCAGATAAATGAGATTATGCTGCTTGGTCCAGAATAGATCATTCCCACGAAAGTTAGCACGAGGGTTTCCATACGGATTGATCTTCCTCCGAGAGATGAACTCAGCAAGCGGTATCTCATTCATACCCTTGGCGGGTTCCTTCTCTTTGGTGGCAGTGGTCTTGGTTCTGTGTTGGGGGGCATTGGAGCCCTCTGCTTCCTCTATGTTGCGCATACGCTTGGACCCCGTGTCACGACTTGGATTGGAGCGGCGAGCTTGAGCACCTGAGCCACCACCTAAAACACACACCACAAAACAAACGCGCACGAAACACGAGAAGGATCAATGCAAAGACCACGGCAAAGCAGGTGAAACAAGTAGACATGGCACATGAGAAGTGCCACAAGAGGGATTTGAGACAATGTTAATATCGTGTGTTGCGCCACGTGCGGTAGTACAGCTCCAAGGAGCGGTAGTACCGGACATGCGGTAGTACCGGACGTGCGGTAGTACCGGACGTGCGGTAGTACCGCACCAGCAGGGCGGTAGTACCGGACGTGTGGTAGTACCGCACCTGGAGAGCGGTAGTACCGCACGGTGCAGATCTGAAACAGCCATGGAGATCTGAGCACAACCGTGTCAACACGGGGTACTACGGTCGATCAAATCCATCACGGGACAACTATAGCAAGTACCATCACTACACAAAACTGCTCTCCTACATCCTACTCTTGCATAGATTTGGCCTAAAATCTCAAGAACAACTTGCATCTCCCCAAAACCTAAAAACAACAAGACGAACAAGAAAAAGGGAGGGATTGGGGAGAAACCTTGTTCCATGGTAAGAGGGAGTGGTGGGGAACGATCCCACCGGTCGGAATTCGAGGAGAGCGGCCGGAGAAGGAGATCCGGCGAGGACCTCCGGCGCCGTTCTTGAGAGAGAGAGACGGAGTGGGGAGAGAGACGAATGGGTATGGGGGAGTTAGAACTCCCCCTACCCGTGTTTAACCCCCACACGCCCTCGACCGCACGGTAGTACCGCACGTCATCGCGGTACTACCACCCCGGGCGGAAGTACCGCACCGTGACTATAGTACCGCTCCCCCAGGCGGCAATAAAAAATTACTGCCATGCTGGGTGCGGTAGTACCGTGCACTCCTCACGCGGTAGTACCGCACATCATTGCGGTAGTACCGCCCCGGGCGGAAGTACCGCACCGAGGTCGTAGTACCGCTCTTCCAGGCGGCAGTAAAAAATTACTGCCGCGCTGGGTGCGGAAGTACCGCGCGCCCCCCCTTGCGGTAGTACCGTGGCAGGCCGCGGTAGTACCGTGAGCTCACGAAAAGATAGTTTCAACCAAAAGAGAGGACACCGAAGCACGGAACCTTCAAGCGAGAGACCACACCAAAGAGCTAACACACTGGACACCACAAGCACAAGCTCGGCACGAAGGAAGAGAGGCAAGAGACAACACAGACCAAAAACGAGACACAAACTCTCCAAGGAGAGGGCGGTGGCCGGAGCCACCTATGTTTGAGTCAATTGGTATGGCACCGTGAAGAATTATCCTTGGGCCCATGACCAAAACTCGTCTTTGAAGCGCAAGTACCATCAAAAATGGCTAATGTGAACGAGTTGATCACTTTATGCATAATGGGGGAGGGAGAGTTCATTGAGAGAACAACACTCCCCCTATGTCCATGCCTACACCTAGATTATGAGATCATGAGAAATGACAACTTTGCCGAGTCCCAATACCTTAGAAGACGAGGCATCACCCCACTCAACATTGGTGGGCATAGATGGAATCTTGTGCACGTCCACCACCAAGTCCTTGCTTCCGGTCATATGATTTGTAGCTCCACTATCGAGCAACCATGATCCCCCACCGGAAGCAAACACCTACAAGAGATCAATGCTTGGTTTTAGGTACCCATTTTGTAATGGGTCCTTTGATGTTAGTAACAAGGGTCTTAGGAACCCAAATAGACCATTCAATATACTCATGAGGAGAACCAACAAATTTGGCATAAACATGCCCATCACTAGCACGGCATAACACATAAGAAGGATTAAAGTCGCCGGCTTTGTTGGAAGGGGTGGCATTGCCCTTCTTGACACCGCCACCCTTCGCATTGTTCTTCTTCTCCTTGGAAGCACCCTCTCCCTCCTTCACAAAAGTTTGCTTGAGAGGAGGAGGTCGTTTGGTCTTGTAATTCTTCTTGTTGTTCTTGGGATTGGGTGCGAACCCAATCCCCTCCTTGGCCACAACTTCCTTTTGATTGCTCAAAAGGTCGTTGGGGTTCTTCTCACCTTGTATGCATGACACAAGGCCTTTCTCAAGTTGCTCCTTCAACTCAGCATTCTCCTCAACAAGATGCACATGCTCACAACAAGGGTTAGTAGCATTTGCATTATCAATTAACACCATATGAGGAAAGGTGGCTTTCTCCTTAGTTAGCTTCACTTGGAGTTGATCATGAGACTCCTTGAGGCTAGAATGAACACCCTTCAAGACTTTGTGAGCCTTGTCGAGAATGTCAAACTCCTCTTTGAGTCTAGCAAGATCAACCCCAAGCTTTGCCTTCTCGGAGTTTAGCACACGAGACACAACAAGAGAATGATCAAGATCTTTCTTTAACTTAGCATGATCATCGTTGTGTGGCTCCTCAAGAGCCAAACGAAGACCACGCTCTTCATCAAGAGCATTGGAAAGATCCGAAATCTCATCGGCATAGTCACGACTATGCCCCTCCATCTTAGAGATGGTATCTTCGTGAGCCTCGATCATGTCATTGGCTTCACCAAGTTGTTCCAAGAGAGCAACGAAGTGCTTCTTGGATTTACCCTTGAGTTTACCCATAAAGGTCTCAAACTCATTCTCCTCCACATTTGTCCCCTCATATTCATCAATGCTATCTGTCGAAGAAGGATGATTAATGATGGTAGTTTTGATGTTGGGGGTTACCTTGTTGGTGGCTTTAGCCATGAGGCACTTGGCGGTGAAGTTCTCATTGGGTGAGTCGAAGAGAGACATCCGTGGAGTCATCGCAATGGCAACGGAGGCCATGGCAACCGACTCACCATCTTCATCATCATCATCATCATCCTCATTGTACTCTTCTTGTACCACCAATGCCTTGGGAGGAGTCTTCTTGGTGAAGTTGCTCTTGTTGGGGAACGACTTGGCCTTGTCCTTTCAGATGAGCTTGCCACCATTGTCTTCCCTCTTCTCGTAAGGGCACTCCGCAACAAAGTGGCTCACATTGCCACAATTTAAGCAAGTCCTCACTCGTTGCTTGCCCTTTGCGCCACTTGAATTGTTCTTGTTGAAGTTTGGCCTTGAGTTCTTCTTGCTCCAAAATTGCCTTGAAGCAAGAGCCATGTGTTCATGATAGGCATACTTCATATCTTCGAGGTTGCTCTCCTCTTCTTCCTCTTCATCCTCTTCCTCCATACTCACCTTGGCCTTTAGCGCAAGGTTGGGCTTCTTTACTCTTTGAGAGCGAAGAACCGCGTTGTCGGCGGTCTTGTCCAAGATGCTCATAGCAACGAACTCATCCAACACTTCACTTGAGGACAAGGTGTGGAAGTCCGGCCTTTGATGAATGACGGAGGACATGGCTTTGTGGTAGGGCATCATTTCCTTGAGGAATTTGCGCTTGATCCAATTGTCATCTGTGTCCTTACTTCCATGATCTCGGAGAGAGACCGCGAGTTTGGTTACTCTCCCATAAAGCTCACGAGGTTCTTCATCTTCTTTCATTGCAAACTCATCGGCTTCATCTTGCACCACTTCATAGTTGGAGCGTTGAATGCTTGCGCTTCCCCGATAGAGGGAAATGACTTGTTGCCAAGCATCTTTGGCAATGGTGTAGGGCCGGAGATGAGGAAGATCTTCGGGTGGGATTGCTTCTTGGATGATGAAGAGAGCATTCTCATTGAATTGATGGTCCACGACTTCTCTAGGAGTGAAGTTGCTTTGATCATGCGGATAGAAACCTTCTTCAATGATTATCCAAAGGTTAGTGTTCACATGATTTAAATGACGCTTAAAACGATAGACCCAAGAATCAAATTCTACATTCTTCTCAATCTTAGGGGCCGGGCCGGCATGATTCAAATGAGTGGAAGGAAGCGGTCCACCATAGACAAGTGGAGGTTCCACATGGGCAAAGATAACGGTGCCATTTTTACCACTAGAAGAAGGAGCTTTCTCGCTAGTAGCTTCCCCCTTGTCGGAGGTAGCATCCGTCACCTTGTTAGCGTGTCGGGTGGTTGGTGCGACATATGCCAACGGATGGCTTATCATTGTGGGTGCCAATAAGACATCGCCGGTGCCTAGAAACGGGATAAGGCGAAGACATGCACGCCGGCGGATCTTACCCAGGTTCGGGGCTCTCCGAGGAGATAACACCCCTAGTCCTGCTCTGCGGGGTCTCCGCATGATCACTAGATCAAGGAAAGGTAGCTACAATCGCTCCTAGAGCTGTTGGGTTCAAGGGAGAAGAAGAACAAGGCTAGCTCTTGCTTCTCTCTATCCCTATGGTGTGTGTGCTGTGTTCAGAAGCTCACCCTTTGCATGGGTGCTCCGGGGGGTTTATATAGGCCTACCCCCCGGGGGTACAATGGTAATCCGGCTGGGCTCTGGTCCCAACCGTCAGTGTCTATGCTCGCCGGCTTCTCCGCCGGCGGTTGGGTCCCGCCGGCGGGTGGGTCCCGCCGACTGCCGGCTTCTTGGCCGACAGGCCGGCCCCACCGCCTAGGGTCTTGTCGGCGGCTGCTTACTGTAGCCTCGCCTCTGATGACGAGGGCTTTGTCGAGGTAAGCATGGCTACAGTGGGCCGCCTCGGGGGCTCTCACTGTAGCCTCACCTCGTCTTGTCTTCTTAATGGGGCTCCTGCTTCGAGGAAGGGGGTAGCCGGCTTCTGGGGGCCGGCTACACCCTCGATCGACTGGGGGAGGCCGGGCCGCCTCCGCGCCTCTCTCTGGCGGAAGGGGCCCGGCGCCTGCGGGCCGTGCAGGAGTCGGTCGTGGATGACGTTGAGGTTGGCATGGCTACAGTGCCGAGCCGAACAGGAGACGGTCATCCCGTACGGCCTCCTGTGGCCATGCCTGCCTCGGGCCTCGGGGGTAGTAGGCCGCATTGTGGCCACACCCCGTCTTGTCACCGTTATGTGGGTGTAGCTTTGGTGGTTGTGGTCTCGGCCGGCTTCTTGGAGTCGGCGTTCTTCTTGGCCGGCTTCTTGGAGTCGGCTACCCCGTAGTCGTCCTGGGGAGGGGTTGCTGAGGCTGGGTCGCCTTCCGGGAGTCGGCTTCAGAGGTAGCCGGCCAAGGAAGGCGGCCCAATGCTTGGAGTGCTTGGAGGCCCGAAGGCCTGATAATTTTTTCAGAAGAACCAGGGGCAGTCGGTTAGGCTACCCGTGGCCATTTACTCCGACAGTAGTCCCCGAAGCTGATTGGGCTTCGAGGTGGAGTAGGGCTTGAGAATCTCGATCAGCTTCCTATCTTGACAAGTCGGCAGCTGGGAGCCGGCTTTAGTTAGGCGTGCCGCCTTGGTCGAAAACTCCGGAGTCGGAGGGCGGGAGCTCGCTAGCGTGTGCTCCGGGCCGCGGACCAGCCACTTGCCGTCTGCGAACCACGTGGCCTCCCTCGGCCAGAAAGCCTACCAGCCCACGCGCGTGATGGGACGTCGCCGCAGGGCGGGGGCCCGCCACGTCCGCGCCCGGGGCCAGGCGCGGATTCTCTGTATCCCGAAACCGCCCGCACGTCTCCTTGCGGCAGTTTCGGCTCGCCTTTAGGGCGCAATAATCGCGGGGCGTGGGGGGAATGGGTGCAGTTAATCCCACGTCTCCCCCCCACGTCCGGCCTCTTCGGCCTCGCCTCGCGAAGCTATAAGTAGGGGGAGGTGGAGGGCGGCAGGCCCTCGCACGCTCCTCCTACTTCCACCGTCTTCTTCGATCGCCGTTTCTTGCAACAGCACCTCGCCGCCGCGCTCTTCCACCGCACGTTCCTCCGCCGCCGCGCTAGTTTTTGCCATGCCTCCCGCCACGGAGCAGTATGGCGGGGATTGGGACGGCTCCAACGTGCACGAAGACCACGTCGAGTTCCTCCGCAATACTCGGCGGCTGCCGGCCGGGGACAAGGTGGAGGTCCGCCTTGCGCCGGCGAGGGAGATTACGCAGGAGCCGCGGGAGGGCGAGCGGGCGGTCTTCCGCTCGCACTTCTTGCGCGGCATCGGCCAGCCAGTGAGCGCCTTCTTCCGCTCCTGGCTTGATTTCTATCAGCTCCAGCCGCACCACGTCACCCCGAACGCGGTGCTGCTCCTATCAGCCTTCGTCACCCTGTGCGAGGGCTACCTCGGCGTCCTCCCCACCCTCGAGCTCTGGGGGGAGTTCTTCCAGTCCAAGCTGGGCACGCGCATGCAGGGCGTGCCAGCTCAGACTGGCGCCTTCATCGCGTCGCGGAGGTCGGTCGCCGACAACCCCTTCCCCATCATCACGCTGATCCAATCGGTGAAGAAATGGCAAAAATCGTACTTCTACGTGCGGAACATCACCCCGCGGGCCGACTACATCAACCTGTCGGCTTACGTAGCCGGCCCTCCAGCGGGCAGGCGGCCCCAGTGGTCCTTCCGGGCCGTGACTCTGACGCCGGCCGGGTCCGCCGCCGTCGCCCGAGTGCGAGAGCTGACCCAGTCGGAGGGCTTGACGGGGCCCGACCTGCTGGCCGCATTCGTCACGCGCTGGGTTCTTCCGCTCCAGAGCCGACCTCATCTGATCTGTCAGATGAGCGGCCAGCTCGATCCGAGCTGAATGTGCACCAAGGAGATGCCGCGCGAGGAGGTCGCCTACATGGTGAACTACCTTGCGAACTGCAAACTCACCGAAGAGTGGCAGTTCGGCAAGGAGCCATATAGCCGAGCCAATCCGCCGCCTACGGTATGTTCTCCTTGTCTCTTTTTCTTTTTCCTTGCTTTGTTGCCGAGTTCCTCTTGGACGACTCTAACTTAGTCGGTTCGTTTTTCGACAGAGTCCTCTTCTTCGGCCGGCCAGCGGGTCAGACGCGGAGCGTCGATTCGTCCCCGACCGGACCGAACACGATCTGGAGGACCCCGACTTGGGGGCGGCCGGTATGGATGACAACATCGAGCCGGGCGGTGGCCAAGCCGGCGGCGAAGCAGGCGGCTCCGGGCTCAGAGTCACCTTCGACGACTGGCCGGACGATGATGAGGCCGAAGTCGCCCCGCGCCGCCAGCCGGCGTCTGGACACGGCGCGGGTTCCTCTGCTGCACCGCCTGCTCGGGGCGGAGGTCAAAAGCGTCGCGCCGCCCAGGGTTCGTTCGGTAGCCGGACGAAGAAACCCAGGGGCGGGGCGGCAGGCACCAGGCGGGAGGAGGCGGCCGCGAAGGCGGCTCACTTCCGCAAGACGGTGAAGCAACCGCAGACCGTGTCGGCGTAAGTTCACTTTCCTTCGTATACTCTTTTTCTTTCTTTTCTCTGGTGGTTCCTGAACCCTTGTCTTTTTCTCCAACGATCAGAGCTCCGTTGTCGCTTGAGCAGGCGGCTGCCGCCTCCGTCGTTGAGTCGCCGAGGGGCTCTGGGAGCACCACCTGCCGCGTGGACCCCCGTGCCGACCTTCAGGAGGCGACAGAAAGGAACGCGCGGGAGGCGCGGGCGGAGCGAGAGGCGCGGGAGGCGGAGGCACGGAGGGCGGCCGCCGCCCAGGCGGCACGGGAGGAGGAGGCGGCGAAGGCACTCGCCGATGCCGCAGCCAGGGCCCAAGCAGAGGCTGCGGCCGCGGCGGCGGCGGGGGAGGTTTTGGTGGTCACCTCGCTGCGCGTCATGGCGCCTGGGGACATGGAGCCCTCGCTAGAGGGAGCCAGCGGCGACCAGCCAGGGCTGGGGGGAAGCGACGACGTCATCATCCTGGAGAGGGCGCCGGTGCCGACCCCGCCAACTGGCGCGGCTCAAGGCGGCCGGCCTGATCCGCCGCCTGCCCAGTCGGCGGGGGGCGAGCCGGCCTCGAGGGCTGAGATGGCGGTCCGGATTCCGTCGAGCCGGCGCGCGGGGAAGGCTGTGTCGGAGCCACAGAAGGCCGCGTCGGAGCCGCAGCCGGCCGTGGGCTCCAGCTCGTCGGCCCGGGATGCGGAGGCGGCCAGCGCCACCTCGGGGTGGACGCCAGGCGGAGGGACGACCGTGGTGAACGTGGCTGCACAGGACGTCCGGACCCGGCTCCAGGGCCAAGCTGCGGCGCTGAGGCAGTTCACCGACGAGTTCCTCGCGACGCGGGCGGCCATCCGGGTTAGTATTCCCATCTTGCTTCTTCTTGATCTTGATTTCTTCCGTGGGGGCGCGTCAGCGCACCCACTGGGTGTAGTCCCCGAGTTCCGAGTCGGCTGCTGAGCAGGCGGCTTGGAACTTCTTGGTGGATTTGCCTTTGCTATTCTTGTTCTTACTTCGATCTTCTGTCCATCTTGCAGGACTACCACAACCTTCGAGCGGCCGCCTTCAACTCCCAGGCTCGGGAGCTGACTCAGAAGACCGCCGACCTTACTGAGAGCCGAGGTACGTGGTTTGTTCTTTATCTCATGTGGGGGCGCGTAAGGGCACCCACTGGGTGTAGTCCCCGAGATTCGGGCCGACTGCTGAGCAGTCGGGTCGGATCTTCCTTGACGACTTCTTCTTATTGTTCTTTCTTTTTCTGCCGTCCCTGCAGCGGCCAACGCCAGTCTGAGGGCACAGCTGGGAGAGTCTCAGACTGCCCTTCGTGCCAAGGATGCCGAGCTCGCCACCCTGGTGCAGGAGCGCGACCGCCTGGTCAAGAAGCTGGCCGACCAGGAGGAAGGCCACAAGGCGGCCCTGAAGGTGGTGCAGGACCGCGAAGCCGCCCTCCAGGCCGAGTATGAGATGGAGGCGGCTGGCTGGGCCGAGGCCAGGCAGACTCTGGTCTCTGGCTATGGCCAGATCGAAGATCTGGTTGACGGTAAGCCGCCTACCTCTTCGTCCTTTCTTGCCATCTGCCACTTTGGCTCTTTTTCTGATTTGGTGCTCTTTTCTCCTTTTCTTCTTCTTTCTTGCGTAGAATATTTCCCTGGCTATTCTACTATTGCCAACCAGACCATCGAGGCCCGTCGCCAAGCGCGAAGGCAGGCTGGCTTTGAAATCTCGCCAACCGCCGGCCGCTCGCTGGAGGAGCGGCTCCTGGCGATCCAGGCCCGCATCCAGCCGGCTCACCGACTGCTCCGTCGGCTTCAGCATGCCGGGGCGCAAGTCTTGGCCGCCCTCTGGCCCGGCCAAGTGGTTACTCGCACCCCCAGTCGGACTGCCGACTGGCTGGAGGTGGCAGTCGGCCGCTTCGAGGCTTGGAAGGCCTCGGCGGCTCGCTCCGGCGCCAGGCGGGCGCTGGAGTTCGTCAAGGCCTGGTATCCCGGCCTGAGCCTGGATCAGCTGGCTACCTGGCGGCAGCAAGCCGACATAGAGCTGGAGCCGGCGCGGCCGGCTATCATCCGGCGGGCTTCGGCAATCGCCGATTACACCGACACCAGCATCTTCGCCCCCGAGGTAGATGACAACGGTGTCGCCCAGCCGGAGGAGTGGTTCGGGCTGAACCCGGCGGACGGTGAGGACTCGGCGGAGGAGATCGACTCCAGCAACGAGGGCGAAGAGGAGGAGGAGGAGGAGGGTGAAGACGCCGAGCCGGCTGGTGGGGCAGCCGGCCAGCCTCAGCCTGACCGTACCTCCAGCACTACGTCGCGAGCGAGTGCGTCGCCTGCCGCTAGTGGTGGTCAAGCCGAGACCCGCTAGGCGGCCACTCCTTCAGCCGGCGGGGCCGTCTCCACCGACCAGCTCGGCCTCCGCGCCGCGCCCTAGTCTGCCATCTTTTGTTTTCCTCTCTTGTTACTTTAGGAACAATGTTTGGTTAAGTCTGCACAATTCCACCCACTGGGTGTATTCGAACTTATGTCTGTTGCCAGCCTGTTGGGGGCTTTATGTGTATATATAACTTATGCATTTGGCCTTTCCTTGTACTTTTGCTTTTTGTCCTTCTGCTGTTTCCTTTGCTGCCCTCCCTTGGTTGCCGCCTCCCAGTCCAACAGTTGCTCTGCAATCTGTAGCTGGAGGAGTGCTTGGCCAATTGGGGGGAGGAGTACTTTAGCTTTGCTGGACTAAAGCTAAGTGTTTAGGAAGCTAGCCAGCCGGCTGTTCTGGTAGCCGGCAGGCATGTTTGGAGGTCGTCTCTTTGCTATATAGGTTCGTTGTTCCTTATCCATTTTTCGTGTGGGCGTCCTTTCTGCCTTGCCTCTTGCTAGTCGGACAGTCGGTTCTTCGAGCTGCGACTTTCAACAAGAGGGGACTCGGGAGCCAGCACACTACTTTTCTGACTTCAGGTAGAACTTTCAATATAGCTCAAGGCGGCCAGTCCCCGGGCCGACTAGTCGAACCCGGTGCCAGACAAGAATTCAAAATGTAATAATACATTCATGGATATGATACTTGTCATTCATAGATAAACAAGGGCAGTCCCCGAGTACTGCTCGGGGGGCCTGTTGGTTTGTACTTAATACAAAAAAGGGTAGCATGATACATACTGCTTTCAACTGTAAAATCGTCTCAGGAGGTTTGTGTTCCATGGTCGCTCCGACTCCTTGCCGGAGTCGTCTCTCTTGCGTGCTCTTGGTTTTTGCGCGTCGATCAAGTAGTAGGAGTCGTTGCCGAGTGCCTTGCTGACGATGAAGGGACCTTCCCAAGGGGCCGAGAGCTTGTGCTGGCCGGCTGTTCGCTGGATCAGCCGGAGCACAAGGTCGCCCTCTTGGAAGGATCTTGGCTTGACCTTGCTGTTGTAGTAGCGGCGCAGCCCTTGCTGGTAGATGGCGGACCGGCTGAGTGCTAGCAGCCGGCCTTCTTCCAGTAGGTCCACGCCGTCTTCTCTTGCTTCTTTGGCCTCCTCCTCCGTGTACATGGTGATCCGAGGCGAGTCGAACTCGATGTCTGTTGGGATGACAGCCTCGGCATCGTACACGAGGAAAAATGGAGTGAAGCCGGTTGACTTGTTGGGTGTAGTGCGCAGGCTCCAGAGGACAGCCGGCAGCTCTTCGAGCCAGCAGCCGGCCGATCGCTCCAGTGGTACAACCAGTCGGGGCTTGATGCCGGAGAGGATGAGTCCATTTGCTCGCTCGACCTGGCCATTTGACTGCGGGTGGGCAACGGACGCTAAGTCCAGTCGGATGCCCTGCGTCGCGCAGAAACGTGCCAGTGCTCCTTTGGCGAAGTTCGTGCCATTGTCGGTGATGATGCTGTGCGGCACGCCGTACCGAGTAGTGATGTTGGTGATGAATGTCACGGCAGTTGGCCCGTTCAGCTTTTTGATCGGCTTTGCTTCGATCCACTTTGTGAACTTGTCCACAGCGACGAGTAGATGTGTCAAGCCGCCGCGGGCTGTCTTGAAAGGGCCCACCATGTCCAGTCCCCAGACGGCAAAAGGCCAGGTGAGGGGAATGGTCTTGAGTGCAGAAGCCGGCAGGTGTTGCTTGGAACTAAAAACTTGGCATCCTCTGCAGCTCTTGACTATTTCTTTAGCATTCTCCAAGGCAGTCGGCCAGAAGAAACCATGGCGGAAAGCCTTGGCCACAAGTGATCTTGAGGCTGCGTGGTGGCCGCATTCGCCTTGGTGGATGTCTTTGAGGATTGCCACTCCTTTTTCTGGCTCGACACAGCGCTGGAAGACTCCAGTGACGCTGCGCTTCACAAGCTCTCTGTTGATTATTGTATATGCTGCGGCTCGTCGTTGCACTAGTCTTGCTGAGATCTCATCAGTCGGCAGCTCTCTGCTGACTAGGAACTTGAGGATGGGCTGGGCCCATGAGGGAGCTGTGACTTCTTCTTCTGTTAATGTAGCCACCATGACTCGGGTGGGTGGGTTGGGTGAGTCGGCCACTGCTTCTTGTGTCGTTGTAGTCCCCGAGCAGACTGCTGCAGTCCCCGGGCCGGGTTCTGAAGTCCCCGGGCCGGGTGCGACTACAGCAGTCCCCGGGCCAGTTGTCGAAGTCCCCGTGCCGCCTGTGGGGTTTCTCCAGTCGGATCCAGCTGTATCTGGCGCAGTTGGTACGAAGATGGAATCCGACTCTGGAGACGGCTTGATGGACGGCTTGAGGAGGCGCTGGAGGGAGACGCCAGTCGATATGGCTTGTCGGGTGGAGCCGATCCGTGCTAGGGCATCTGCTTGGTCGTTGTCGGCCCTTGGCACGTGGAGGAACTTGCACCCCTCGAAGTATCCGCTGATCTGCTGGACGAGGAATCGATAACTCGCCATGTTCGCGTCCTTGGCGTCCCAGTCGCCAGACAATTGCTGGACCACCAAGTCTGAGTCGCCGTAGCACAGGATCCGGCGTATGCCAAGCTCTTTGGCTAGCCGGAGCCCGTGTACGAGCGCCTCATACTCGGCCACGTTGTTGGAGGCGGCAAAGTGGATCTGCAGCGTGTACTTGAGCTTGTCGCCTTTGGGAGAGGTGAGGACGATGCCGGCTCCCAAGCCGGTGCGCATCTTGGACCCGTCAAAGTGCATCCGCCAATGGGTAGAGTCGGGAGCCGGCGGTAGGTACTGGGTCTCGGCCCAGTCGACGAGGAAGTCGGCCAATGCTTGCGACTTGATGGCGGTGCGGGGTTGGTAGAAGATCGTGTAGGGCGCCAGTGCAATGGCCCATTTAGCCACCCGGCCGGATGCATCCCGGCTGCCTATGATCTCGGCGAGCGGGGCAGTGCATACGACCATGATGGGGTGCTCTTGGAAGTAGGGCTTCAGTTTCTTGGCAGCGAAGTACACCCCATAGCACATCTTCTGGTAGTGCGGGTAGTTTTGCTTTGAGCTGGATAGCACTTCGCTGAGATAGTACACCGGCCTCTGGACTAGCTGGGCTCGGCCTTCCTCCGGGCGCTGGACCACAACAACAGTGCTGACGACTCGGCTAGTCGCGGCGATGTAGAGGAGCATGGGCTCCTTCTCAGTCGGCGCCGCCAGGACAGGCGGAGTGGTCAGCATTTTCTTCAACTCATGGAAGGCTTGGTCGGCTTGGTCGTTCCACTCGAAGTGAGTGGACTTCTTCATGAGTCGGTACAGGGGGAGAGCCTTCTCTCCTAGTCGGCTGATAAAACGATTCAGGGAGGCTAAGCAGCCAGTGAATTTCTGCACATCTCGCAGTTTGGTGGGAATCTCCATCCTCTCGATGGCCTTGATCTTGACAGGTTTGCATTCGATGCCACGTTCGGAGACCAGGAAGCCCAGCAGCTGGCCGGCTGGCACTCCGAACACGCACTTCTCGGGGTTGAGCTTGATTTGGAATCGGCGCAAGTTGGCGAATGTTTCTTTCAGGTCTTCCAGCAAGGTACCGCGCTTCTCTGTCTTCACCACAATGTCGTCTACATAGACGTGGGCATTTCTGCCGAGTTGTTTCAAGAGGCATTTCTGCATGCAACGCTGAAAAGTGGCACCGGCATTCCTCAAGCCGAATGTCATAGTCAGGTAGCATAAAGCTCCAAAGGGTGTGATGAAGGCAGTCTTCAGGCGGTCAGCTGGGTCCAACTTGATCTGATGGTACCCTGAGTACGCATCCAAAAAACTTAACAGCTCGCATCCGGCTGTGGAGTCTATCACTTGGTCAATCCGTGGCAGAGCAAACGGATCCTTTGGGCAGGCCTTGTTCAGACTGGTGTAGTCTATACACATACGCCACTTGTTATTCTTCTTTAGAACCAGAACTGGGTTGGCAAGCCACTCTGGAAAGAACACTTCCATGATAAAACCAGCGGCAAGGAGCCGGGCTATCTCTTCTCCCACAATTCTTCGCTTCTCTTCTGACAGTCGGCGGAGGGGCTGCTTAACCGGCTTCGCATCAGCTCGGACATGTAATTTGTGCTCGGCGAAATCCTTCGGGACACCCGGCAAGTCCTTTGGGGACCATGCAAAGATGTCTCGATTCTCACGGAGGAAGTCGACGAGCTCGCCTTCCTATTTACTGTCCAAGTTCGCCCCAATGACAGCGAACCTCTCCGGGTTCTCCGGGTCCAGAGGTATCTTCTTCGTCTCTTTGGCAGGCTGGAAGGAGCCCTGCGCATCACAATCTTTGGGGTTGGGGGACAAGGCCGGCTGCTTGCCGGCCATGGCCACAACCCGTTCCAACATCTTCTTCTCTTCTGCCACCACGAGGGACTCGGCCAGCCGGCTACTGGCCATGGCGCACTCGATGGACTTCTTGTAGTCGCCGGCTACCGTGATGATCCCCTTCGAGCTCGGCATCTTCATCTTCAGGTAGGCGTAGTGGGGCATAGCCATGAACTTGGCCAGGGCAGGTCGGCCGAGCAGTGCATGATAGGGGCTCTCCAAATCCACTACCTCGAACCATACTGCTTCTCGGCGAAAATGATCTTTATCTCCGAAGAGAACATCCATTTTGATCTTGCCAATTGGGGAGCAAGACAGCCCGGGACGATACCATGGAAGACGGTGCGGCTCGGCATGAGCTGCTTCGCTTTGACGTTCAGCTTCTCCATGGTATCGCAGTACAGTATGTTGATACTGCTTCCGCCGTCTATCAGGACGCGGGAAAATCTGGCAGCTCGCCTCTCCGTCGCGAGGGTGACATCCAAGACCATTGCATAGGAGCCAGGCGAAGGCATTACCTCTGGGTGGTCGGCCTGGCTCCAGCTGATTGGTTTTTCTGACCAGTGCATGAACTTGGGAGCGCTAGTGGCGACTGCATTCACTTCTTGATGCTGTCGGCGTCGGCTGCGCTTGTCGTCGGCTTGACTGGTGAAGACGACGTAGGCGGCGTGCTCTTCGGGAAATTCATCTTGGATGGCGCCGACTGCCGGCCGAGCCACCGGCTGCTAGGGGGCTGGAGGCGGCGGGCCGGGAGGCGGAGGCGGCAACATCCCCTCGCCCTTGGTGATGCGGGTGAGCCAGTGGCATTTCCGGGCTGTGTGGTTGGACGGCTTCGCGCCGCTGTGGAACTTGCAGGGGCGTCGAGAGCTTGTTCATAGGAGAAAGACGGCTGCCAAGACGGCCTTCCGCCCTTCGTCTTGGGAGCGGGCCGTTCTTCGGGCTGCTCGTCTTCAACTGTGGCCACCTGCCGACTGGAGGAAGTCGGCATGGGGGACTTGCGCTTGTGGTCGTTCTGGTAGGGGCGCCGATTAGGGTCGCCAGCCGGCGTCTTAGGAGCCGGAGCAATCACTTTCCCCGAGGCGTCCACTCGGAGCTCCGTCTTCATTGAGGAGTCAGCTGTGGCGTACTTGTCCGCGATGACCAGCAACTCATCGAGGGTAGCCGGCTCGTCGCAGAGGAGTCGGTGCTTGAGGAGGGTGCCCTCTCGGCACCCGGCGGTGAAGTACTCGAAGGCCTGGACCTCGTGCACCCCCTCGCAGGAGTTGCGGAGCTCGGCCCATCACGTGAGGTAGTCGCGGGTCGACTCGTTGGGCCCTTGGACGCAGAGGGAGAGCTGGCGAGGCTTGGGAGGCCGCTTGTAGGTGCTGGTAAAGTTGCGGACGAAGACTTCGGTGAAGTCCAGCCAACTATTGATGCTGTAGGGCTTGAGGCTGTTGAGCCATGTGCGCGCCGTGCCTTGCAGCATGAGGGGGACGTACTTCACGGCGACGCGCCGATTGCCGTTGGCTATGCTGACGGCCGTGGAGTAGTCGATGAGCCAATCTTCCGGCTTCACCGAGCTGTTGTACTTGGGCGTGTCTCTGGGGAGCGAGAACCCTTTGGGGAAGGGCTCGTCGCGGATGCGGGGGCCAAACCATGGCGGGCCGACCTCGTCTTCTTCTTCTAACGCCAAGGATCGAGCAAGGCGGTCGATCCTGTGGCGGGCGTCGTTCTCGCCGACTCCTTCTCGGCGGCCGAGTCGGTCGCCAAGAGTCGGGTGTGTGATAGGCGGCGGAGTGAGGCGTCTTTCTCTTCGAGGCGGGGGAGGAGGCAGATTTCCTTGGTGTTCAACCGCTCGAGGGCGGCCTTCCGCGTCGCGCTCGATGGTAATGCGAGTCCGGCTGCGGCTGGCAGCCGGCTCCTTGTCTTTTTTCTGGCGCGCGCCGCTCGCAGTCGGCGAGCGGGACGTCGCGGCGTGCTCCCGGCGCGGGGGATGACTATCAGCACGGGCGCCGGCTTCGTGCCGTTCTGCAGCCGCGTCGATCAGCTGCTGGATCCGTCTTGCCATGTAGGGGAGCTCATCGGCTCCCAGCCCATTGAGCTCTTCTGCAGCCGCCTGAGCGGCTCGCAGATTCTCGAGCGGGGTGGCGTAGACGGGGCGATCTGCCCCCAGCATGCTGGCGACGGCCGCGCCGCGCTTCTGGACGAAGCCAGCTCGGCTCGGGCCGCTAGGCATCGGCGTACCGAAGGCGGCGCGGTCGACTTCACGCTGGTGGGCCTCGGTGAGGCGTCTCATGGAGGCTATCTTCTCGCCCTCCGCGATGAGGGCAAGGCGGCGTGCCTCCAGGGTCTCGGCGTTGGCGTCGGCCGGGATGGGGACGGAGAGGTCGTGCATTGCCGCTTGCAGGGCGTCGTGGGCATTCTCGCCCGAGTTGGCGACGTGGCTGATGACCAGCACTTCGGTGACAGTGCTGCTGCCGCTGTCAGCTCGAGGGAGGGGGTCGTCGAAGACCACCACGTCAGAGGGGTAGGCGTCAAGCGATGTTGTGTCGGAGTCGATGAGCATCGGGTCGGTGGAGCCGACCGACTCCATGTTTGCAGCAGGCTCGCTGGAGACGTGAAGCTGGTCGAGGAGGCTGACGAGGCGGTTCTCGGGGTAGTCGGTGCCTGCGTCGGACGCAGGCTCGTCGGAGATGCGAGTCTCGCCGAGCAGATCGGCGAGGCAGCTCGCTGCGCAGGCGTCGTCGACGCCTTGCAGCGCGTCGAGGCAAACGCCATCGGGCGCAGCAGGCTGGCTGCGCTCGCGGGGGAGGAAGAGGGTTCCCGTCCAGAACAGGTCTCCGGACGACGGTGCACCTGGCCCCACGGTGGGCGCCAAATGTCGGGTGGTTGGTGCGACATATGCCAACGGATGGCTTATCATTGTGGGTGCCAATAAGACATCGCCGGTGCCTGGAAACGGGATAAGGCGAAGACATGCACGCCGGCGGATCTTACCCAGGTTCGGGGCTCTCCGAGGAGATAACACCCCTAGTCCTGCTCTGCGGGGTCTCCGCATGATCACTAGATCAAGGAAAGGTAGCTACAATCGCTCCTAGAGCTGTTGGGTTCAAGGGAGAAGAAGAACAAGGCTAGCTCTTGCTTCTCTCTATCCCTATGGTGTGTGTGCTGTGTTCAAAAGCTCACCCTTTGCATGGATGCTCCGGGGGGTTTATATAGGCCTACCCCCCGGGGGTACAATGGTAATCCGGCTGGGCTCTGGTCCTAGCCGTCAGTGTCTACGCTCGCCGGCTTCTCCGTCGGCGGTTGGGTCCCGCCGGCTGCCGGCTTCTTGGCCGACAGGCCGGCCCCACTGCCTAGGGTCTTGTCGGCGGCTGCTTACTGTAGCCTCGCCTCTGATGACGAGGGCTTTGTCGAGGTAAGCGTGGCTATAGTGGGCCGCCTCGGGGGCTCTCACTGTAGCCTCACCTCGTCTTGTCTTCTTAATGGGGCTCCTGCTTCGAGGAAGGGGTAGCCGGCTTCTGGGGGCCGGCTACACCCTCGATCGACTGGGGGAGGCCGGGCCGCCTCCGCGCCTCTCTCTGGCGGAAGGGGCCCGGCGCCTGCGGGCCGTACAGGAGTCGGTCGTGGATGACGTTGAGGTTGGCATGGCTACAGTGCCGAGCCGAACAGGAGACGGTCATCCCGTACGGCCTCCTGTGGCCATGCCTGCCTCGGGCCTCGGGGGTAGTGGGCCGCATTGTGGCCACACCCCGTCTTGTCACCGTTATGTGGGTGTAGCTTTGGTGGTTGTGGTCTCGGCCGGCTTCTTGGAGTCGGCGTTCTTCTTGGCCGGCTTCTTGGAGTCGGCTACCCCGTAGTCGTCCCGGGGAGGGGTTGCTGAGGCTGGGTCGCCTTCCGGGAGTCGGCTTCAGAGGTAGCCGGCCAGGGAAGGCGGCCCAATGCTTGGAGTGCTTGGAGGCCCGAAGGCCTGATAATTTTTTCAGAAGAACCAGGGGCAGTCGGTTAGGCTACCCGTGGCCATTTACTCCGACATAGCGGGATCACCCACTTTCAACGGTGCGGTGGAAAGTTTAAGCCCTTCTAAGAATTTATTAAACATGCTTTCGACCTCGGTCGTCATGGAGGTTTTCAATGTGTCCAACGCCACATTCAATTCCTCACGAGAGACTGCGGTTCCCCCATCTCTCGTAGACGAGACCGGATTCACACCGGAGTGCTCCTCCACACCGTCTACGACGTCAACCATACTCTTCGGACGGTGAAGTCCTTAATAAAGAGACGAGGCTCTGATACCAATTGAAAGGATCGATATAGTTGACTAGAGGGGGGTGAATAGGCAACTAACAATTTTTAGCTTTTCTTTACCAATTTAAACTTTGCATCAAAGTAGGTTGTCTAGATATGCAACTAGGTGAGCAACCTATATGATGCAACAACAAAAAGCATACACGCAAGCAAGAGATAATGCACAAATAAGCTTGCACAAGTAAAGGCACGAGATAACCAAGAGTGGAGCCGGTGAAGACGAGGATGTGTTACCGAAGTTCCTTCCCTTTGAGAGGAAGTACGTCTCCGTTGGAGCGGTGTGGAGGCACAATGCACCCCAAGAAGACACTAGGGCCACCGTTTTCTCCTCACGCCCTCACACAATGCGAGATGCCGTGAATCCACTATTGGTGCCCTTGGAGGCGGCGACCGAACCTTTACAAACAAGGTTGGGGCAATCTCCACAACTTAATTGGAGGCTCCCAACGATACCACGAAGCTTCACCACAATGGACTATGGCTCCGCGGTGACCTCAACCGTCTAGGGTGCTCAAACACCCAAGAGTAACAAGATCCACAACGGATTAGTGGGGGGATTCAAATTTCTCTTGGTGGAAGTGTAGATCGGGGCCTTCTCAACCAATCCCTAGAGAATCAAACAAGTTTGGTTGGCTAGGGAAGGAGATCGGGCGAAAATGGAGCTTGGAGAAACAATGGAGCTTAGAGGTGAAAGAGGTAGTCAACTAGAGGAGGAAGACACCCCTTATATAGTGGAAGAACAAATCCAACCGTTATCCACCAACTCAGCCTGCGCAGTGCGGTACTACCGCACCTGAGGCGCGGTACTATTGCAGGGGCACGCGGTACTACCGCACCTGAGGCGCGGTACTACCGCAGGGGCATGCGGTACTACCGCAGAGCCCCGCGGTACTACCGCCCACGCAGCAGAGACCAGAACAGCCACACATGCACTAAGGCAGAGGGCGGTAGTACTGCTGGCGCGGTACTACCGCTCCCCCTTGCGGTACTACCACAAGGCAGGGGCTGTCCAGGGATGGGAAGGCACGGATATAAAAAATTACATCCGTGGCTACTTCCGCAGAGTGGGAGTCGATGCAAAAACCCGACGCGGTAGTACCGTAAGCCAGCCGCGGTACTACCGCGCGAGGTGCGGATGTAAAAAATTACATCCGCCCCTTACTGTCGCGTACCTGCGGAACTAAGCAGGGACCACGGTGCTACCGCTTACTAGAAGCGGTACTACCGTGGGTCCTTGCGGTACTACCGCTCTAACGAGCAGTACTACCGCACCCCCTAGTTCGGCAAACAAGAGCAATATTTGCATAAACAAGGAAAACATAGGATGCTCCAAAGGCTAGAGGAAAGGAGGTGCAAAGGAAGATGTGTACGTGATGAATCCACCCAACCTTTCCAACGCGGACCCCCTCTTAATAGTACGGCTTCCCTACGACTCAATACCACCGAAAAGAACCGAAGAGAAACGCCGTCTTCTATAGCCTTCGAGGGGAACCCAATCATCTTGTGCCTAGTCAATATATCTGAAATATTCGATGCACATGATTAGTCCGCAAAAGCATTGTCATCAATCACCAAAACCAACTAAGGGATAAAAATGCCCTTACAATCTCCCCCTTTTTGGTGGATTGATGACAACACGGGATTTGCACAAGGGTATAACGCAAAGAGCAAGGGCAAACCCCAAGTCTCTAAAATATAGACGGGCTCCCCCTAGATGTGTGCTATCTCGGTGAGTGCTTTGGACTGTACGGCACACATACTAGGATCAACACTCCCCCTATATTTTATAGACATGGCAAATCTTGCAATAAGGCTAAAGCTAAGCAAGATAGACAGGAGCATAATGTAATAAGCACAAGATAGAATAAGCTCACTACGGTACGATAGAGTGCATATGTCTTACACCATATGATAGAAGGTCTCACGAGCACAAACCAAAGCAAACGAAATAAACGAAGTTCAACTGACCCAAACACGACACAACTCGCAAATCCTACACTCTTTCCCCCTTTGGCATCGAGACGCCAAAAAGGCAGAGAGGACACCTACAGCAATAGTGGTGGCTCAAGCGGAGTAGTCACTTGCACGCTCCTCGTCAGACTCTGCAGCTGGGACGGACTCCTCCTCAGACTCGGTCCACCGATAACCGTGCTTGTGCAACCATTCTGCCTCTGGGGTGATGTTCAGCTCTGACCCGCTAGAAATGTTCTCGCCAAAGGTCCTGAAAATCCGCTTGTCGCGGCGGCGAGTCTCCTTGGAAGCCACATGGGTCTGGTACTGCCCCTTTGCTTGCATACAGAATAGCATCTTCTTCTTGTTCTTCAGTCGCTTAGCCCAAGAAGGCTCAGAGGTGGGAGGGATGTAACCCTCTGAGCTGTCCTCGTCTGCTACCTCCTCCTCATCCTCAACTGCATCCACATCCATGGCAGCCGCAGTATCAGCACGAGAGGTAGCGTTGGCCCACTGATGCTTGATACGGAGGTTGATGGGCTCATGCCGGATCCAACCAGGGGCCTCAAACTCATCCTGAGGGTAGACCCGCTCCCAGGTAGCCGAGATCAACTGAAACAGATAAGGTCCATAGATGGGGACCTTGCGGTTGTAGACCGCAAAGCGAAGCTCATGCCACATGATATGAGAGACATCAAGTGGTGGTGTCTGAGAGTTGCGAGCATCTTCACACAGGAGCATGATATCCACAAGATAGGCATGCACCTTGTCCTTGTCCCCAATGCGTGGGAAGAGAGTGTTGCGGAAGATCCGGTGCATGATGTCAAGAAAGGAGTTGAGTACCCAAGATGACTTGCCATTGGAGAGCCTCTTCTCCACATAGTAGGGCATAAGCTTGTTCTTGTTGGCAGACTCGGGATTGGCATGAGGGCGAACACCTTGGGGTGTGGCGAGCCCCACATCCGGAACCCCAAGCAAGGTCATGAATTCCTTCCAAGTAGCAGTCAGCTGCCGACCATTGGTCATCCAAGTCATGGTCCTTTCCTCATTGGGATGAAAATGCACTGAGGCAAAGAACTGAGCAAGGATCTCAGGATCATAGTCTTTGTGGAATGAGATGATATGCTCAATGCCAAATTGCTCCACTAGGTCCAAAGCCTCACCAAAGTATTCCCGGTGCGCCTCTTTGCGCATGTGATGCATGTTGATCCACTTCACCTCCACATGGATATTTTGCTTGGCCTTGATGACATCCAGATAAATGAGATTATGCTGCTTGGTCCAGAATAGATCATTCCCTCGAAAGTTAGCACGAGGGTTTCCATACGGATTGATCTTCCTCCGAGAGATGAACTCGGCAAGCGGTATCTCATCCATACCCTTGGCGGGTTCCTTCTCTTTGGTGGCAGTGGTCTTGGTTCTGTGTTGGGGGGCATTGGAGCCCTCTGCTTCCTCTATGTTGCGCATACGCTTGGACCCTGTGTCACGACTTGGATTGGAGCGGTGAGCTTGAGCACCTGAGCCACCACCTAAAACACACACCACAAAACAAACGCGCACGAAACACGAGAAGGATCAATGCAAAGACCACAGCAAAGCAGGTGAAACAAGTAGACATGGCACATGAGAAGTGCCACAAGAGGGATTTGAGACAATGGTAATATCGTGTGTTGCGCCACGTGCGGTAGTACAGCTCCAAGGAGCGGTAGTACCGCACCAGCAGGGCGGTAGTACCGGACGTGCGGTAGTACCGCACCTGGAGAGCGGTAGTACCGCACGGTGCAGATCTGAAACAGCCATGGAGATCTGAGCACAACCGTGTCAACACGGGGTACTACGGTCAATCAAATCCATCACGGGACAACTATAGCAAGTACCATCACTACACAAAACTGCTCTCCTACATCCTACTCTTGCATAGATTTGGCCTAAAATCTCAAGAACAACTTGCATCTCCCCAAAACCTAAAAACAACAAGACGAACAAGAAAAAGGGAGGGATTGGGGAGAAACCTTGTTCCATGGTAAGAGGGAGTGGTGGGGAACGATCCCACCGGTCGGAATCCGAGGAGAGCGGCCGGAGAAGGAGATCCGGCGAGGACCTCCGGCGCCGTTCTTGAGAGAGAGAGAGAGACGGAGTGGGGAGAGAGACGAATGGGTATGGGGGAGTTAGAACTCCCCCTACCCGTGTTTAACCCCCACACGCCCTCGACCGCACGGTAGTACCGCACGTCATCGCGGTACTACCGCCCCGGGCGGAAGTACCGCACCGTGACTATAGCGGGCCGTACAGGAGTCGGTCGTGGATGACGTTGAGGTTGGCATGGCTACAGTGCCGAGCCGAACAGGAGACGGTCATCCCGTACGGCCTCCTGTGGCCATGCCTACCTCGGGCCTCGGGGGTAGTGGGCCGCATTGTGGCCACACCCCGTCTTGTCACCGTTATGTGGGTGTAGCTTTGGTGGTTGTGGTCTCGGCCGGCTTCTTGGAGTCGGCGTTCTTCTTGGCCGGCTTCTTGGAGTCGGCTACCCCGTAGTCGTCCCGGGGAGGGGTTGCTGAGGCTGGGTCGCCTTCCGGGAGTCGGCTTCAGAGGTAGCCGGCCAGGGAAGGCGGCCCAATGCTTGGAGTGCTTGGAGGCCCGAAGGCCTGATAATTTTTTCAGAAGAACCAGGGGCAGTCGGTTAGGCTACCCGTGGCCATTTACTCCGACATAGCGGGATCACCCACTTTCAACGGTGCGGTGGAAAGTTTAAGCCCTTCTAAGAATTTATTAAACATGCTTTCGACCTCGGTCGTCATGGAGGTTTTCAATGTGTCCAACGCCACATTCAATTCCTCACGAGAGACTGCGGTTCCCCCATCTCTCGTAGACGAGACCGGATTCACACCAGAGTGCTCCTCCACACCGTCTACGACGTCAACCATACTCTTCGGACGGTGAAGTCCTTAATAAAGAGACGAGGCTCTGATACCAATTGAAAGGATCGATATAGTTGACTAGAGGGGGGTGAATAGGCAACTAACAATTTTTAGCTTTTCTTTACCAATTTAAACTTTGCATCAAAGTAGGTTGTCTAGATATGCAACTAGGTGAGCAACCTATATGATGCAACAATAATAAGCATACACGCAAGCAAGAGATAAAGCACAAATAAGCTTGCACAAGTAAAGGCACGAGATAACCAAGTGTGGAGCCGGTGAAGACGAGGATGTGTTATCGAAGTTCCTTCCCTTTGAGAGGAAGTACGTCTCCGTTGGAGCGGTGTGGAGGCACAATGCTCCCCAAGAAGCCACTAGGGCCACCGTTTTCTCCTCACACCCTCACACAATGCGAGATGCCGTGAATCCACTATTGGTGCCCTTGGAGGCGGCGACCGAACCTTTACAAACAAGGTTGGGGCAATCTCCACAACTTAATTGGAGGCTCCCAACGATACCACGAAGCTTCACCACAATGGACTATGGCTCCGCGGTGACCTCAACCGTCTAGGGTGCTCAAACACCCAAGAGTAACAAGATCCACAAGGGATTAGTGGGGGGATTCAAATTTCTCTTGGTGGAAGTGTAGATCGGGGCCTTCTCAATCAATCCCTAGAAAATCAACAAGTTTGGTTGGCTAGGGAAGGAGATCGGGCGAAAATGGAGCTTGGAGCAACAATGGAGCTTAGAGGTGAAAGAGGCACCCCTTATATAGTGGAAGAACAAATCCAACCGTTATCCACCAACTCAGCCTGCGCAGTGCGGTACTACCGCACCTGAGGCACGGTACTACCGCAGGGGCACGCGGTACTACCGCACCTGAGGCGCGGTACTACCGCAGGGGCACGCGGTACTACCACAGAGCCCCGCGGTACTACCGCCCACGCAGCAGAGACCAGAACAGCCACACATGCACTAAGGCAGAGGGCGGTAGTACTGCTGGCGCAGTACTACCGCTCCCCCTTGCGGTACTACCGCAAGGCAGGGGCTGTCCAGGGATGGGAAGGCACGGATATAAAAAATTACATCCGTGGATACTTCCGTAGAGTTGGAGTCGATGCAAAAACCCGACGCGGTAGTACCGTAAGCCAGCTGCGGTACTACCGCGCGAGGCGCGGATGTAAAAAATTACATCCGCCCCTTACTGCCGCGTACCTGCGGAACTAAGCAGGGACCATGGTACTACCGCTTACTAGAAGCGGTACTACCGTGGGTCCTTGCAGTACTACCGCACCAGCAGGCGGTACTACCGCAAGGTCCTGCGGTACTACCGCTCTAACGAGCAGTACTACCACACCCCCTAGTTTGGCAAACAAGAGCAATATTTGCATAGACAAGGAAAACATAGGATGCTCCAAAGGCTAGAGGAAAGGAGGTGCAAAGGAAGATGTGTACATGATGAATCCACCCAACCTTTCCAACGCGGACCCCCTCTTAATACTACGGCTTCCCTACGACTCAATACCACCGAAAAGAACCTAAGAGAAATGTCGTCTTCTATAGCCTTCGAGGGGAACCCAATCATCTTGTGCCTAGTCAATATATCTGAAATATTCGATGCACATGATTAGTCCACAAAAGCATTGTCATCAATCACCAAAACCAACTAAGGGATAAAAATGCCCTTACAATCGATGACGATTTGTATTATGAGTTATGTGTTTTGGTGACCGAAGTTTGTTCGGAGTCTCGGATGAGATCACGAACATGACGAGGAGTCTCAAAATGGTCAAGAGGTAAAGATTCATATATTGGAAGGTTATATACGGACACCGGAATGGTTCCGAAGAAGATCGGGGATTTTTCGGAGTACCGGGAGGTTACCGGAACCCCCCGGGAAAGTTAATGGGCCTATTGGGCCATAGTGGAGGAGAGGAGGCAGGCCACGGGAGGAGGCGCGCGCCCCCCCTTGTCTAATCCGAATTGGACAAGGGGAGGGGGCGTGACCCCCTCTTTCCTTCTGCCTCTCCCTCCTTTCCCCTTTAGGGGGGCCGAATCGTCCTAGTAGGACTCCCCCCCCTCTTGGCGCGCCCCCCTTGGGCCGGCCTCCTCCTCCCCCCTCCTTTATATACGTGGGCAGGGGGCACCCCAAAGACACAACAGTTGTTTCTTGGCCATATGTGTTGGCCCCCTCCACAGTTTACTCCTCCGGTTGTAGCGTCGTAGTGCTTAGGCGAAGCCCTGCGCTGATCACATCACCAACACCATCACCACGCCATCGTGTTGACGGAACTCTCCCTTGACCCTCTACTAAATCAAGATCTTGAGGGACGTCATCAAGCTGAACGTGTGCTGAACACGGATCGAGGTGCCGTACGTTCGGTACTTGGATCGGTTGGATCATGAAGACGTTCGACTACATCAACCGCGTTGACATAACGCTTACGCTTTCGGTCTACGAGGGTACATGGACACACTCTCCCATCTCATTGCTATGCATCTCCTAGATAGATCTTGCATGATCGTAGGAATTTTTTTGAATTACTATGTTCCCCAACAGTGGCATCCGAGCCAGGTCTATGCGTAGATGATATGCACGAGTAGAACACAAAGAGTTGTGGGCGATAATAGTCATATTGCTTACCACCAATGTCTTACTTTGATTGAGCGGTATTGTTGGATGAAGCGGCCTGGACCGACATTACATGACCGCGTTCATGAGACTGGTTCTACCGACGTGCTTCGAACACAGGTGGCTGGCGGGTGTCTGTTTCTCCAACTTTAGTTGAATCGAGTTTGACTACGGCCGGTCCTTGTTGAAGGTTAAAACAGCACACTTGACGAAAAATCGTTGTGGTTTTGATGCGTAGGTAAGAACGGTTCTTGCTAGAAGCCCGTAGCAGCCACGTAAAACTTGCAACAACAAAGTAGAGGACGTCTAACTTTTTTTTGCAGGGTGTGTTGTGATGTGATATGGTCAAGACGTGATGAGATATAAATTGTTGTATGAGATGATCATGTTTTGTAAAAGTTATCGGCAACTGGTAGGAGCCTTATGGTTGTCGCTTTATTGTATGAAATGCAATCGCCATGTAATTGCTTTACTTTATCACTAAGCGGTAGCGATAGTCGTAGAAGCAATAGTTGGCGAGACGACAACGACGCTACGATGGAGATCAAGGTGTCAAGCTGGTGAGGATGGAGATTGAGGGAGTCCTAGATTATGGGGTCCTCGGGTGACCGGGCTGTGTGATATGGGCCGGACTAATGGGCCATCAAGATACAAGAAAGAAGGCTCTCCCCCGTGTCTGGACAGGACTCTCCTTTGCGTGGGTAGCAAGCTTGGCGTCCAGATATGTAGTTTCCTTCCTTTGTAAACCGACTCTGTACAACCTTAGGCCCCTCCGGTGTCTATATAAGCCGGAGGGTTTAGTCCGTAGAGGCAATCAGAATTCACATAGGCTAGGCAGCTAGGGGTTTAGCCATTACGATCCCGAGGTAGATCGACTCTTGTAACCCCTATACTCATAAAAGTCAATCATGCAGGAAGTAGGATATTACCTCCATTAGAGGGCCCAAACCTGGGTAAACATCGTGTCCCCTTTGTCTCCTGTTACCTTCGATCCTCAGATGTACAGTTTGGGACCCCCTACCCGAGATCGGCCGGTTTTGACACCGACATTGGTGCTTTCAATGAGAGTTCCACTGTGTCATCGACGGCAGGATCGATGGCTCGCCTTGTCATCAACGACAACATTACCTCTGGAAGGGCCCTAGCTCCAGGACAGGTCCTCCAGCTCGGCAGTTTTACCATGGGTGCCCGCTTGGCCGTTAAGCCAAAGGCAGCCCTCGAAACCGCTAAACATCGTCTTCGCATCGGCCTTGAACACCCCGAAAAGATGGATCCAACAGATGTCTCATCCTTAAACGAACTACTAGATCACATCGCCGCCCTGGGGGTTGCAACAGACTACGATCAGATTGGGCTTAAACCCGATCAGAGGGAAATTAAGTCCCCACCGATCACCCATCTAGTAGCGGTCGTGGAGGAAGAGGACGAGAATACTTCTCCCCCTAAGTTAAAAACAAGCTATGTTCGGATTTCCGAGCCCTGCGAGCCAGATACCCATCTTCAGGAAGAGACCTCATGTCCTCCGAACATAGAACCGGGCGTTGAGCCCAAAAGCCGCCAAGACACTCCGGATCCCGGGCCGGTGACCTCGGAAATTCTTCAAACTCCGGATACAATAGTGGGTCAGGGTTCGTATTTTAGCCCGCCCACCCACCACAAGCAATATTCCCCAAGAAATTCAGGTCCTCCAGACGTATGCGACCTAATGTATGTGCAGCAGCAACCTGAGGAAACGGTCCATCACTTCTGGGCCAGATTCCTCCTTGTTAAGAACAATATTAAAGACTGCTACGACGACGACGCGGTTTTAGTATTTTGTCACAACTGTACGGACGAGGGAATCCTCAACGCCCTCAACCACCGCCACATACTGCACTTTGCAGATTTGGCACACATCGTACAGAAGTCAATGGAAAGCGCCTGGAAAGCCCAGACAGCCCGGTGGGAACCTCCTGCCTTTAAGCAGCCCACCGGACGAACAAAAAGGATGCACCCTTACGGGGCACCCGGTCATCATCTCATGGACAAAAAATCAAGCCCTTCACGGCACACAGAACTATCCTTGACGACCTGCTCGACAAACCCTGTCAGATACATATGACGCCGAATACCGAACCAACACATAGCCTTCGGGCATGTTGGGTACTCCGGTAGGTGGCTAAGAGCGGCGAGGCCATCCTCACCAACATCACTCCAGAGAGGCACTCTTCGGAGGACGCCGATCTCAATGTTTTTATGGTCTTTGAGACCTTTTCTTCCAACAATTGGCGCAAAAGGGCATTACGCGACCTCGCCGAAGTCAACCAGGTAGCCGCAATAAATCCTTGGAACGATATGGCATAACTTTCACCGACGATGACGAGCCAAGGGCCAGAATAGTCTGAGCACCAGCCTCCTTGGTATTAAACCCAATTATGGATGGCTTTCGGCTCACTAAAGTGCTCATGGACGGCGGCGGCGGACTAAACCTCATCTATGAAGATACGCTCCAAAAAATTCAAATGGACAAAAGTCGCATTGAGCAAAGCGGCACCACCTTCCGAGGCATTATCCCCAGTTGAGAAGCACGAAGCTCGGGGAAAATTAAACTTGATGTTGTATTCAGCACATCGGAGAACTACAGGTCCGAAGAGTTGCTCTTCCACGTGGCACCTTTCAACAACCGATATCACGCCTGTTGGGGCGAGACGCATTCACACGCTTTCAAGCCATACCCCATTACGGGTACATGAAACTCAAAATGCCAGGGCCCAACAAAGTTATCACTATCACTAGTGATCCGGATATAGCACTCCGCGCCGAAAACAAAACTGCATCCCTGGCCCTCGAGGCGCTATCCGAGGCCCTCGCGGCTGAGGAGCTAACCAGTCTGTGCTCCACAGTGGACAAGGACGATGTAATCCTCGACAAGAGGCCCAAATCCACTTCCTTCAAGCCAGCAGACGAAATAGTCAAATTTCAAGTACACCCAACGGATCCCAACAAAACAACAGCTATTGGAGCACAGCTGGATCCAACTATCGACGCCGCTCTAAGAGCATTCTTGCGTGATAATTGGGACATCTTTGCCTGGCATCCTTCAGATATGCCAGGAATCCCATGCAGATTGGCTGAACATAGCCTAAACATAATAAAGAGTTTCAAACCAGTCAAGCAAACGCTGCGGCGATTTTCCGAACCCAAGTGACAAGCTATGGGGGAGGAGCTAGCCAAACTACTTGAAGCCGGGTTCATCACATAGATCAAACACCCAGACTGGCTAGCAAACCTGGTCATGGTGCCAAAGAATCACAAATCCTAGCGCCTTTGTGTCGATTTCAAAGACCTCAACAAGGCCTGCCCTAAGGACCCCTTCCCGCTGCCCCGCATCGACCAAATCATTGACGCGAATGCAGGACACGATTCACTGTGTTTGGATACCATCAAATTAAGATGAAGGAATCCGATCAGGCCGCAACAGCATTCATTACTCCGTATGGGCCTTTCTGCTTCAACACTATGCCTTTCGGACTCAAAAATGCCAGCGCCACTTACCAACACATGATTCAAACATGCCTGGAAAAGCAAATTGGCAAGACGGTGGAGGCATACGTAGATGATGTAGTCATCGAAACTAAACATGTCGAATCATTGGTGGACGACTTACGCCTTACATTCGACAACCTCCGAACATATGACATACAGCTCAATCCGGAAAAATGCGTTTTCGGCGTTCCGGCCGGAAAGCTGCTCGGGTTCATTGTTTCCAATATAGGAATAGAAGCAAACCTAGCCAAAATTTGAGCCTGTCACAATTGGCAACGCCAACAGACCTAAAGCAGGTCCAAAAACTAGTTGGGTGCGTGGCAGCTTTGAGCCACTTTATCTCCAGATTGGGAGAAAAGGCACTGCCACTTTATCGCCTGCTCCGACGTATCAACCACTTTGAGTGGACGGACGCGGCAACAACCGTATTGGAAGAAATAAAAACTTTGTTAGCAAGCAACCCAATCCTTGCCGCACCAAACGTCGGCGAACCTATGTTGCACTACATATCTGCAACTCACCAGGTGGTGAGCGCGGTGCTCGTCGTCGAACGAGAGGAAGAGGGACACAAATTCCCACTCCAAAAACCAATATACTATGTATCATCGGTCCTTACACCATGCAAATCCTGATACCCACACTATCAAAAGATAGCGCATGCGGTGTTTATGGCATCGCGGAAGCTGCGGCACTACTTTCAAGAGTGTCCGATTACGGTGGCTTCCGAAGTACCACTCAATGACATCATAAACAATCGAGACGCCACCAGCCGCATTGCCAAATGGGCTATCGAGCTCTTACCATTTGAAATAACATACAAGCCACACCGAGCTATTAAATCTTAGGTGTTGGCCGACTTTGTCGCCGAATGGAGAGAAGCCGGACTCCCTAAAGAGTACAACGCATACTCCAACTGGGTGATGTACTTCGACGGCTCTAAAATGTTAGCCGGATTGTGGGCTGGTGTCATCCTAACATCCCCTACGGGGGACACCGTCCTTTATGTATTACAAATCATGTATACGGACTCCAATAACGCGGCCGAATATGAGGCACTAATGCATGGTCTCCGGATGGCTGTTTATATGGGCATACACCGCCTCGAGGTGCGTGGGGATTTGAACCTCGCAATATCCCAAATAAATGGAGAATTCTATGCAAAAGATCCAAAGATGGCGGCCTGCCGCAACGCCGTACTCAAAATATCAGCTCGGTTTGAGGGGCTCGAGTTTCATCACGTGGCTCGGGACAGTAATCAAGCAGCGGACATCCTTGCTCGAATGGGTGCTAAACGCGACCCTGTCCCACCTAACACCTTTGTGGAAAGGCTTTTCAAGCCATCCGTGGTATGCCAGGACGAGAGCGGCAATACTAGTCCGGAGCCGATCATACCCTCGGATGCCGAACACAATCCTGATGTCATCAGGGGCTCGGGAACCAAAATGATGCCTTCCGCTCATGAAATCATGGCGGTAATCGCTCCATGGACCAAACCTTTCCTGACCTACCTTAATAAGCGGGAGCTCCCTGATGACCAGAATGAGGCACGTCGCATTGTTCGATGCTCGAAAGCCTACAAGGTTCATGAAGGAGAACTCTACAAGAAAAGTACTACTGGAGTTCTTCAAAGATGTATCTCCGAAGAGGAGGGACGACAACTCTTGGCTGAAATACATGCTGGTCTTGGTGGCCATCATGCCGCAGCTCGGGCCCTCGTAAGTAAGGCCTTCCGTAGAGGTTTCTTTTGGCCCACGGCCCGAGTAGATGCACAGGCACTTGTACAGCGCTGTGTCAGATGCCAGTTGTTCGCCAATCAAAGTCATATGCCGCCCACCGCCCTAAAAACAATTCCCATTACCTGGCCTTTTGCGGTCTGGGGGCTAGATATGGTCGGACCCCTTAAAGGGGGAAGCCATAAGAAGAAATATCTGCTGGTTATGGTGGATAAATTCACTAAGTGGGTAGAGGCCAAACCAGTAAAAACGGCTGAAGCTAGGCCGGTGATCGACTTTATATCCGGCGTTGTGCACCGTTATGGTGTCCCGCGCAGCATTATTACTGACAATGGCTCTAACTTCACAGCCGATGAGGTGAAAAATTGGTGTGCTAATCTGGGCATTAAGCTCGACTACGCCTCAATATATCACCCTCAAACAAACGGTCAGGTCGAACGGGCTAATGGCATGATAATGAGCGGCATCAAACCCAGACTAGTGCGATCCCTAAGGGAGTTGGATAAACACTGGGTCGAGGAACTCGATTCCGTACTCTGCGGACTGCGGACCACGCCCAATCGCACGACCAGATACACACCTTTCTTCATGGTGTACGGCGCAGAGGCTGTTTTTCCCTGCGACATTATTCATGACTCACCTCGAGTGCGCATGTACAAAGAGAGAGAAGTCGAGCTCGATCGGCAGGACGACCTAGATGGCCTGGAAGAGGAGCACGATGTTGCACAAGCCTGTTCCGCATTCTATCAACAACATGCTCGAAGATACCAAAGCAGAGAAGTGCGTGCAAAGACTTATAACATCGGTGAGCTCGTATTATGCCTCCCAGAGAAGAAAAAGGACAAGCTCAAACCAAAATGGGAAGGTCCCTTCATTATAGATGAGGTGCTCACCGGATGAGCCTACCCCCTTCACAATGCATCGGATAATCGCTTAGAGCCGAACCCTTGGAACGCTGCTCGGCTCCAAAGATTCTACGCATAAATCCGGCCATACTTCTTATTCGTTCCTTCGTCTGCTTTTCAATTTTTCTTTTTCTTGTTTTTATACGTTTTCCATGATGTGTTCGGATAAGCCGAACACTTAAGGGGTAAACATCCTTAAATGTACACACCTCACCATGACTGGGGGCTTCTGTAAGTAGAAGCTTATTATTATCCCGAGCCTAGAGCTCACAATATATATGTGTTGTTTGATGATATACATCCTTTTTTGCCATTATATGCAGCTCTATGACTTAAGTTTTTGCCAAGCTGGGTTGCCTTGCTCCTGTGCTTATGCCCTACGTTCCCGATTGTCCGGCTAGGGCATAAAGGGAGCACCTCTGCAATTGTTACAACCGGGTTATCCAGACATGTACCTCAGAAGGGTGAAGTCAAAAGCTAGTGTTCTTAAGGGAATAATTGGTCGGCAACCAAACGACAGATTGTTGACGTATTGCAACCACTTTAAACACTGCAAGACAGTTTTTCCGGATCACACCCCGGCACGTGTAATCATAGTATGCCGACCCAAGGAAAGGAACCCTTAACGGAACTATTTTCCTTGGAAGATGTTTCTTACATATGTAATATAACATACACCCCGAACTCAATTTTTTGTCTGTTCGAGCATAATGACTGGGTTGCCTGGTTTTCGGATATAATAAATACTTCCTTTTTCATTTTGAAAAAGTATCTGGAAACACTCCATCATTTTTGTTTGGAGGTTAAAGCCGAAAGCCTACGATGACAAATCATTTCACATGTTCGGATAAAAACAAAGGTTGATCATAAATGTACATTGATACATTAAGTCCAAAACCTATTCCTTATCTATTCCATCTATAAGACTGTCTAACCTACAGTCTTCCAGCGAATATTTTGCAGCTATCATTACTTGATCATACACCAAATTTAATGGGATTTCTTTCCCATCTGGTCCCTGTGGTCCTACTCGGGCCATATGATTTGGGTCCAGTTTAGTGAAGCGTGTCTTCACCATGGCCCAGGCTTCTCGTGTGCCTTCACGGCAGGCAGATGTCTTCCATAGCTCGAACCGGCGCCGGGCACCTTTGAACAGGTTTGCCGGGCCCTCCATACTTTTTGGAGGGGTATCAAATGGCCATAATGCCTTCACCATACTCTTCATGGCTTTGCGGGCCTGAGCATGCACCACGGACAACTCCTTTAGCACGTCGCCTTGAAATCCGGATACTTACTCTTCCAGCCGACCAGTTAATAGACCTGTAGCAACAGAGTCATGATATTCCGCATTATGGACTAAACATGAGCACCTAGGGTGGTTCTAAATAAGAGTGGAAGACATACCGAACATGCCACCCTTCAATTTCATTCTCCTTCTGAACGGCCGATAACTGAGCCGTCAAGATCTCTATCTCTTCGGGTTGTTTGTCCTTTCCCTCCTCGAGATTTTTCTCCCTAGATGCACCCATCGCGATCTTTTTCAATTCCGCCAGTTCGGTGGTGACCGCGTTCAGCTGTGTCCGGTTTGTGTTCAGCTCCTGGGCTAGCATAGTGTTCTTTTCTTTCAGAACCTACAAATATTATCAATCCTTAAATCGGTTTGCTTCGCCGCTTCAAGTCTCGGGGGCTACTGGCATATGACCATATAAAATGCATAAAATTTTACCTGTATGTCCTTCGAGAACAACTAAGTGACTCCGGCAGGTCCGTCTCAAGCCGCTCGGATGTATGCATCCACTGAACTGAGTGCGGAAAATTCTTGCTCAGAAAAGGTCGGAGCGTGCATGCCCTCTCTCAATCGACGATGATTCATCACGCTCTCTACTTCGGAGTTCAAGACAGATATGTCATCCGAATCCTCATGAGGCGGCGGAACTGGCATTGCATCGGCTCCCGCCCCAGTTAGTGAGTTCGGCACTGGATTGGCTAACATCCGGCTGGCAGGGTGCTTTCCCACAATCTGCCGCGTGTTTCTCCTGACATAAAAAAGAAAGGAGACTTTGGACAATTCGGACTCATACTCGGGCATATATCAAAGCGGACATACCTCTTGGACGGCTATGAAGTTTCTGCGGCATTCCAGATCCCTTTTCGTTTCGAATGATTGCCCCATGTAGGGGTTGCCCTAGTGGAGGTACAGGCCACCGAGCGCCGACCCTGTTAAAATTTGGATCAGCATAGTGGGTATAAGTGCGGATAGGGATTTCCTTTTAAGAGCCCTCTGAATACTCACGATGCAGAAGGGATAAAGGCGGGGGTAGTCTGCGGTTATAGCCACTTCGGAGCCATCAAGACTCGCCTGATAAAACACCCCATCATCGAACTCTATGTATATATTTGGATCCTTGCAAAAGCCAGGTCTCGATCGCGGTTGTGATCCTTTGGCTGTGGAGCGAGACAGTGGACGTCCTCGGTCATCTTCCTCCATGACTATTTATGGCAGCAAAGAGCAAATTTGATTAGTATCTGTAAACGGCAATAAAATGACACAGACGATCGAAATCTTACCCATTCAATGGGGTTGTACATGAAGTAGCCTTCCCGGCAGTTTAAGCGGAGGAACTCTTCCTTCTCACCCTTATACAGATCGGCCAAGATTGTGGCCAGTTCAGCTGGGGTGTCCGGACCCTTCCCTCTATAACGGGACGCGTCATCTTCTCCGTTGTAACACCATAGGGGAGTTACTCTGGATTGAAGAGGCGGGACACACCTCTTTATTGCAATAGCCATGACCTCGACTATCGAGAGCTCAGTATGGGATAGCAACCTAACCTTGCTGACCAAACTCTTTATCTCCGCATTGTCCTCTTCCGTGGGACTTCGGGGATGCCAGTTGAGGCGCTTCCTTAAAGGAGCACTAGAAAATTCAGGGAGGCCGCGCCGAACTAGATCCAGCAGTGGGACGTCGTCCATATAGAACCATTCCGAAGACCACTGCGGGTATACCTCTTTGGGAGTTCCTATGAGGTATCCGGATCCGGCTATATGCCATACTTCGGCGCCACCCACTTCAAATATAGAACCTCCTCGATGGCGGGGAACGAGGCAAAAGAACTTTCTCCATAACTCAAAATGGGCCTCGGTGCCTAAGAATATCTCGCAGAGGGCAACGAAGCCTGAGGTGTGCAGAATAGAACCTGGGGTAAGGTTGTGCAGTTGGATGCCGTAAAACTCCAATAACCCCCTGAGGAAAGGGATGGATTGGAAATCCTAGGCCCCGCAACAGGAATGGGACGAAGCACACCCTCTCCTCCTTATTGGGGTTGGGAAAGCTCTCAGCCATCACGTCGTTACTGACTGAGGCCAAACCCGCTCGAACGGAGACTAGATATGCGAGGGGAAGATAGTCCTGCATCTGGAGTCGGCTCAGCTAAAGATGAGGCATGGAGCAGCTCTGCCAATCACCCTCTTGAGGGCCGTGGGGGCACGAAGAAGAGACTGGGGCACTTGCCATGATGGAAGGCTTTGTTTGTAGCTAAGCTTGGTGGTTTTCCTTTTGCACGATGTGAGATGGCATTTGGGGACCTACATCTCTTTATATAGATGCCGTCTGAGCGTGGGGAGGGGCTTATTTGCAAAAGAGCATGGACCGTTCGTATTCGCCCGATGCGCGGAAATCGAGGCATCGATAGGGGGAATCTTAAAAGAGAGAAACATCGAGGTTATCACCGGACTGTCGTTGATCTGAATTATAATGAAGAACCCACCTTGCAAAGCCGAAGACATGAGCCAGATACTACGTCATCATTGAAGGCAAGTTCGGGGGCTACTGAGGGAG
This sequence comes from Triticum aestivum, assembly GCF_018294505.1. Taxonomy (NCBI): domain Eukaryota; kingdom Viridiplantae; phylum Streptophyta; class Magnoliopsida; order Poales; family Poaceae; genus Triticum; species Triticum aestivum. The sequence continues at coordinate 412,692,242 of NC_057799.1, read as the reverse complement.
TCCTGGATTATGGGGTCCTCGGGTGACCGACTGTGTGATATGGGCCGGACTAATGAGCCATCAAGATACAAGAAAGAAGGCTCTCTCCCGTGTCCGGACAGGACTCTCCTTTGCGTGGGTAGCAAGCTTGGCGTCCGAATGTGTAGTTTCATTCCTTTGTAAACTAACTTTGTACAACCTTAGGCCCCTCCGGTGTCTATATAAGCCGGAGGGTTTAGTCCGTAGAGGCAATCAGAATTCACATAGGCTAGGCAGCTAGGGTTTAGCCATTACGATCTCGAGGTAGATCGACTCTTATAACCCCTATACTCATAAAAGTCAATCAAGTAGGAAGTAGGCTATTACCTCCATTGAGAGGGCCCGAACCTAGGTAAACACCGTGCCCCCTTTGTCTCCTGTTACCTTCGATCTCAGACGCACAGTTCGGGACCCCCTACCCGAGATCGGCCAGTTTTGACACCGACAGAGATCATGACGATGCTTTGGAGACGGAGATCAAAGGCACAAGATGATGATGGCCATATCATGTCACATATTTTGATTGCATTTGATATTTATCCTTTATGCATCTTATTTTGCTTAGTACGACAGTAGCATTATAAGATGATCCCTTACTAAATTTCAAGGTATAAGTGTTCTCTCTGAGTATGCACCGTTGCTACGGTTCGTCGTGCCGAGACACCACGTGATGATCGGGTGTGATAAGCTCTACGTTCACATACAACGGGTGCAAGCCAGTTTTGCACGTGTAGAATACTCGGGTTAAACTTGACGAGCCTAGCATATGCAGATATGGCCTCGGAACACTGAGACCGAATGGTCGAACGTGAATCATATAGTAGATATGATCAACATAGAGATGTTCACCATTGAAAACTACTCCATCTCACGTGATGATCGGACATGGTTTAGTTGATATGGAACACATGATCATTTAGATGACTAGAGGGATGTCTATCTAAGTGGGAGTTCTTAAGTAATATGATTAGTTGAACTTTAATTTATCATGAACTTAGTACCTGATAGTTTTTGCATGTCTATGTTGTTGTAGATCAATGGCCCATGCTACCGTTCCCTTGAATTTTAATGCGTTCCTAGAGAAAGCTAAGTTAAAAGATGATGGTAGCAACTACAGGGACTGGGTCCGTAACTTGAGGATTATCCTCATTGCTGCACAGAAGAATTACGTCCTGGAAGCACCGCTAGGTGCAACGCCCGCTGCAGGAGCAACTACGGACGTTATGAACGTCTGGCAGAGCAAAGCTGATGACTACTCGATAGTTCAGTGTGCCATGCTTTACGGCTTAGAATCGGGACTTCAAAGACGTTTTGAACGTCATGGAGCATATGAGATGTTCCAGGAGTTGAAGTTAATATTTCAAGCAAATGCCCGAGTTGAGAGATATGAAGTCTCCAACAAGTTCTATAGCTGCAAGATGGAGGAGAATAGTTCTGTCAGTGAACATATACTCAACATGTCTGGGTGTCATAACCACTTGACTCAGCTGGGAGATAATCTTCCTGATGATAGTGTCATTGACAGAGTTCTTCAATCACTGCCACCAAGCTATAAAGGCTTCGTGATGAACTATAATATGCAAGGGATGGAAAAGACAATTCCCGAGCTCTTTGTGATGCTAAAGGCTGCGGAGGTAGAAATCAAGAAGGAGCATCAAGTGTTGATGGTTAACAAGACCACTAGTTTCAAGAAAAAGGGCAAAGGGAAGAAGGGGAACTTCAAAAAGAACAACAAGCAAGTTGTTGCTCAAGGGAAGAAGCCCAAGTCTGGACCTAAGCCTAAAACTGAGTGCTTCTACTGCAAAGGGACTGGTCACTGGAAGCGGAACTACCCCAAGTATTTAGCGGATAAGAAGGATGGCAAAGTGAAAGGTATATTTGATATACACGTTATTGATGTGTACCTTACTAATGCTCGTAGTAGCGCCTGGATATTTGATATTGGTTCTGTTGCTCATATTTGTAACTCGAAACAGGGGCTACGGATTAAACGAAGATTGGCTAAGGACGAGGTGACGATGGGCGTGGGAAATGGTTCCATAGTCGATGCGATCGTTGTCGGCACGCTACCTCTACATCTACCTTCGGGATTAGTTTTAGAACTAAATAATTGTTATTTGGTGCCAGCGTTGAGCATGAACATTATATCTAGATCTTGTTTGATGCGAGACGGTTATTCATTTAAATTAGAGAATAATGGTTGTTCTATTTATATGAGTAATATATTATATGGTCATGCACCCTTGATGAGTGGTCTATTTTTGTTGAATCTCGATTGTAGTGATACACATATTCATAATATTGAAGCCAAAAGATGCAAACTTAATAATGATAGTGCAACTTATTTGTGGCACAGCCGTTTAGGTCATATTGGTGTAAAGCGCATGAAGAAACTCCATGTTGATGGGCTTTTGGAATCACTTGATTATGAATCACTTGATGCTTGCGAACCATGCCTCATGGGCAAGATGACTAAGACTCCGTTCTCCGGAAAAATGGAGCGAGCAACCGACTTGTTGGAAATAATACATACTGATGTATGCGGTCTGATGAGTGTTGAGGCTCACGGCGGGTATCATTATTTTCTGACCTTCACAGATGATTTGAGCATATATGGGTATATCTACTTAATGAAACATAAGTCTAAAACATTTGAAAAGTTCGAAGAATTTCAGAGTGAAGTGGAAAATCATCGTAACAAGAAAATAAAATTTCTACGATCTAATCGTGGAGGTGAATATTTGAGTTATGAGTTTGGTCTTCATTTGACAAAATGTGGAATAGTTTCACAACTCACGCCACTTGGAACACCACAGCGTAATGGTGTGTCCGAACATCGTAACCGTACTTTATTAGGTATGGTGCGATCTATTGATGTCTCTTACCGATTTATCACTATCGTTTTGGGGTTATGCTTTAGAGACGGTTGCATTCACGTTAAATAGGGAACCATCTAAATCCGTTAAGACGACACCATATGAACTATGGTTTGGCAAGAAACCTAAGCTGTCATTTCTTAAAGATTGGGGCTACGATGCTTATGTGAAAAAGATTCAACCTGATAAGCTCAAACCCAAATCAGGAAGATGTGTCTTCATGGGATACCCAAAGGAGACTGTTGGGTACAACTTATATCACAGATCCGAAGGCAAGATATTCGTTGCTAAGAATGGATCCTTTCTAGAGAAGGAGTTTCTCTTGAGAGAAGTGAGTGGGAGGAAAGTAGAACTTGATGAGGTAATTGTACCTTCTCCCGAATTGGAAAGTAGTTCATCACACAAATCAGTTCTAGTGATTCCTACACCAATTAGTGAGGAAGCTAATGATGATGATCATGAAACTTCAGATCAAGTTAATACCGAACCTCATAGGTCAACCAGAGTACGGTCCGCACCGGAGTGGTACGGTAATCCTGTTCTGGAAGTCATGTTACTTGACCATGACGAACCTACGAACTATGAGGAAGCGATGATGAGCCCAGATTCCGCGAAATGGCTTGAGGCCATGAAATCTGAGATGGGATCCATGTATGAGAACAAAGTGTGGACTTTGGTTGACTTGCCCAATGATCTGCAAGCCATAGAGAATAAATGGATCTTCAAGAAGAAGACTGCCGCTGACGGTAATGTTACTGTCTACAAAGCTCGACTTGCCGCGAAAGGTTTTCGACAAGTTCAAGGAGTTGACTACGATGAGACCTTCTCACACGTAGCGATGCTTAAGTCTGTCCGAATCATGTTAGCAATTGCCGCATTTTATGATTATGAACTTTGGCAAATGGATGTCAAAACTGCATTCCTTAATGGATATCTTAAAGAACAATTGTATATGATGCAACCAAAAGGTTTGTCGATCCCAAAGGTGCTAACAAAGTGTGCAAGCTCCAGCGATCCATTTATGGACTGGTGCAAGCATCTCAGAGTTGGAATATACGCTTTGATAGTGTGATCAAAGCATATGGTTTTATACAGACTTTTGGAGAAGCCTGTATTTACAAGAAAGTGAGTGGGAGCTCTATAGCATTTCTAATATTATATGTGGATGACATATTGCTGATTGGAAATGATATAGAATTTTTGGATAGCATAAAAGGATACTTGAATAAGAATTTTTCAATGAAAGACCTCGGTGAAGCTGCTTATATATTGGGCATCAAGATCTATAGAGATAGATCAAGACGCTTAATTGGACTTTCACAAAGCACATACCTTGATAAAGTTTTGAAGAAGTTCAAAATGGATCAGTCAAAGAAAGGGTTCTTGCCTGTGTTACAAGGTGTGAAGTTGAGTCAGACTCAATGCCCGACCACTGCAAAAGATAGAGAGAAAATGAAAGTCATTCCCTATGCCTCAACCATAGGTTCTATCATGTAAGCAATGTTGTGTACCAGACCTGATGTGTGCCTTGCTATAAGTTTAGCAGGGAGGTACCAAAGTAATCCAAGAGTGGATCACTGGACAGCAGTCAAGAACATCCTGAAATACCTGAAAAGGACTAAGGATACGTTTCTCGTTTATGGAGGTGACAAAGATCTTGTCGTAAATGGTTACATCGATGCAAGATTTGACACTGATCCGGATGACTCTAAATCACAAACCGGATACGTATTTATATTGATGGTGGAGCTATCAGTTGGTGCAGTTCCAAGTAGAGCGTCGTGGCAGGATCTACGTGTGAAGCGGAGTACATAGCTGCTTCGGAAGCAGCAAATGAAGGAGTTCATATCCGATCTAGGTGTAATACCTAGTGCATCACACTGGAGCAATAGCCTTGGCGAAGGAATCCAGATTTCACAAGAGAACCAAACACATCAAGATACGCTTCAATTCCATCTGCGATCAAGTCAAGGAGGGAGACATAGAGATTTGCAAAATACATACAGATCTGAATGTTGCAGACCCATTGACTAAGCCTCTTCCACGAGCAAAACATGATCAACACCAAGACTCCATGGGTGTTAGAATCATTACTATGTAATCTAGATTATTGACTCTAGTGCAAGTGGGAGACTGAAGGAATATGCCCTAGAGGCAATAATAAAGTTGTTATTTATATTTCCTTACATCATGATAAATGTTTATTATTCATGCTAGAATTGTATTAACCGGAAACTTAGTACATGTGTGAATACATAGACAAACAGAGTGTCCCTAGTATGCCTCTACTTGAGTAGCTCGTTAATTAAAGATGGTTAAGTTTCCTGACCATAGACATGTGTTGTCATTTGATCAACGGGATCACATCATTAGAGAATGATGTGATGGACAAGACTCGTCTGTTAGCTTAGCACAATGATCGTTTAGTTTTATTGCTATTGCTTTCTTCATGACTTATACATATTCCTCTGACTATTAGATTATGCAACTCCCGAATACCGAAGGAACACCTTGTGTGCTATCAAACGTCACAACATAACTGGGTGATTATAAAGATGCTCTATAGGTGTCTCCGAAGGTGTTTGTTGGGTTGGCATAGATCAAGATTAGGATTTGTCACTTCGTGTACCGGAGGGGTATCTCTGGGCCCTCTCGGTAATGCACATCACTATAAGCCTTGCAAGCAATGTGACTAATGAGTTAGTTACGGGATGATGCATTACAGAACGAGTAAAGAGACTTGCCGATAACGAGATTGAACTAGGTATGATGATACCAACGATCGAATCTCGAGCAAGTAACATACCGATGACAAAGGGAATAACATATGTTGTTATGCGGTTTGACCGATAAAGATCTTCGTAGAATATGTAGGAGCCAATATGAGCATCCAGGTTCCGTTGTTGGTTATTGACCAGAGATGTGTCTCGGTCATGTCTACATAGTTCTCGAACCCGTAGGGTCCGCACGCTTAATGTTCGATGACGATTTGTATTATGAGTTATGTGTTTTGGTGACCGAAGTTTGTTCGGAGTCCCGGATGAGATCACAGACATGACGAGGAGTCTCGAAATGGTCGAGAGGTAAAGATTCATATATTGAAAGGTTATATACGGACACCGGAATGGTTCCGAAGAAGATCGGGGATTTTTCGGAGTACCGGGAGGTTACCGGATACCCCCGGGAAAGTTAATGGGCCTATTGGGCCATAGTGGAGGAGAGGAGGCAGGCCACGGGAGGAGGCGCCCCCCCCCCCTTGCCCAATCCGAATTGGACAAGGGGAGGGGCGCGGCCCCCTCTTTCCTTCTTGCTCTCCCTCCTTTCCCCTTTCCCCCTCTCCGTTGGAAGGAAAGGGGGGCCGAATCCTACAAGGAACGGAGTCCTAGTAGGACTCCCCCCCCTCTTGGCGCGCCCCCCTTGGGCCGACCTCCTCCTCCCCCCTCCTTTATATACGTGGGCAGGGGGCACCCCAACGACACAACAGTTGTTTCTTAGCCGTGTGCAGTGCCTCCCTCCACAGTTTACTCCTCCGGTCATAGCGTCGTAGTGATGAGGCGAAGCCCTGCGCGGATCACATCACCAACACCGTGGCCACGCCGTCATGCTGACGGAACTCTCCCTCGACCCTCTAATGGATCAAGAGCTCGAGGGACGTCATCGAGCTGAACGTGTGCTGAACACGGAGGTGCCGTACGTTCGGTATTTGGATCGGTTGGATCGTGAAGACGTTCGACTACATCAACCGCATTGACATAACGCTTCCGGTTTCGGTCGACGAGGGTACGTGGACACACTCTCCCATCTCGTTGCTATGCATCTTCTAGATAGATCTTGTGTGATCGTAGGAATTTTTTTGAATTACTGCATTCCCCAACACTGTTATGGATCATAAGGTTCTAAGGAACTACTCACACTTGGTCATGAAGGCAACAAGGTTGATGAAGAAGCCTTCGGCAGAGTATCGGAGCAGGCCTCCAAATTGGATCTCCCTGCAACAGAAGCTCGGGACTACAGAAAAATTCGGAGAAAAGAAAAATCCTGCGAAGGGGTTCGTGAAATATGAAATTTATAGGCGGAAGAATGGACGTAAGGCGGTGCAGGTGGGCCCCACACGGTGATGGGGTGCGGCCAAGGCCCTGCCCGCGCCACCAGGCCATATGGGGCCCCTATGGCTTCTCTCGTCTGCCTCAGGTGCTTTTTGGAACATTTGTGCTCGAAAAAAATCATATTAAATTCACTTTTTTTACCTGCGTAGATATTAATTTTTTGTAAAGTCAAAAACATGTAGAAAATAGCAATTAGCACTAGATTAATAAGTTGGTCAAAAAAATATAAAATGCTAAAAAAGTATACAAAAGTAATATTATAATAGCATGAAATAATAAAAAATATAGATACGTTTAAGACATATCATAGACGCACGTACAATCACCCCTATGGATGCATGTACACACATTCTATCCATGTGCGCACCTTCGACAGATTGAGCTGGCCGGTTTTAAGTTTGTTAAAATTGCCACAGACGCCTCGTAGCTGACGGACACACTATATTATCAAAAGAGTAATGCAAAAAATACTAAAATAAATCTAGAAAAATGCCCACCTGTCAAATCTAGAACTTTGAACCCGATGGACCAGCTCCACTATAAGAAGCTTAGGCATTTAATTATGCTCAATTCACTACATTATGATATTTTAGTGAAAACATTGGTGAAAACAAAATACACTCGAGGGAGTATAAACCACCACGCCTAACTTTACTTCTTGAACATCAGTATAGATACAAGCGCTCATATATACTCGTACACCTCCACCTCTATGAACGCACACACGCACACCCTATCTCTATGAGCACCTCCGAAAGACTCAGCCGACATTTCATTTTGAGATTTTACAAGTCATCGTAGGCGTCTCATAGTTGACAGGAACGTCTCCTTCTACTGAACGCGTATCGCCGGAAATTTTGAAATAAATTCAGAATAAATGCGAGCACTGGTGGGCTGGGGATACCATTATACACCTAACCATCCAACCACAGATTGATTCGCCACGCTTAACTTTACTTAAACTCGCTAAACAAGAAGAAGAAGTATACCAAAAAAAAGAGCGAAAGTGCAAAGGAGGAGAAATCCAGCCAGCTAGTACCTGCCCGGCGGCTCGTCCCCCGTGCTCCATTCCCGTTCCGATCAGACAACTCCCCGGGCAAGGCTCCTCGGAAAAAATAAATTGAAACAGCCTCGGTCGTCCGTCCCCACCTTCCCGGTCCCTCAACCAAGACCGGAAATCCTCCCCGCGGCGTCGTCGGGGGCAGCGCCGCCCAGATCCTCCGGCCATGGACGGGCTCCTGTCCAAGCTCCGGAGCCTGGACGCGTACCCCAAGGTGAACGAGGACTTCTACAGCCGCACCCTCTCCGGCGGCGCCATCACGCTCGCCTCCTCCTTCATCATGCTCCTCCTCTTCGTCTCCGAGCTCCGTACGCACCTCCCTCGCTCGGATCTCAGACTCTCAGTACACTCCTGCGGCCTCCGTACGATTTAACCGTGTGAATTTCTGGATTCGGGTTTTGCCTGATTTAGTGCGCTAGCAAAGCAGTCGCCCATTGTTGCATTTGGTTTTGCCCCGCTTGTGCCGAGATCTCGTGGTCTGTTTAGATAATTTGTGGTGTACAACCAGATGGACGGACTTACTGCGTTCATTTGGTTTGTGAGACTGGAATTGAGCCCTTAGTTCTCCTCCCAAATGTGTTATTGTGATGTGTTTTGCAACAAAGTCTAGCTTGGCATGTTCCTTTTTTTTTTGTTCGAGCGTACATCATTGGTGTCTACTTGTTTCATTCTGATGCATCTACTGAACAGTTTCGGAGATTCTGGTGTTACTTTTGTGCTGTGCTTGGTTAATCATGTTGTCGTTTAATTCTACTGTATCTAGTGAACTGTGAAACCTTGTACAGCATGGATAATCTAGTGTCATTTTTTTGTCATTCCTGGTTAATCAGGTGTGGAGAACAGTGTGCCACTTAGGTGATAAGCCGATGATATGTTTACTTTAACCTAGGGTCTGTAGTGACCTGGAAGAACAGTTTTGCATACATAAGGCTCAGAGCACAGAAATTCGATAGTAGAAATCAGCTTTTCTTCTGCTCTATAGTATACCTATATAGGTTAAAGTAGGAGTCATGTTGATCAGAGTTAGACTATCTTCATAATGGTCATGTGTGTCAAAGACCATTTAGAGCATCTACAACCACAGTTGCCTAATATGAGGCCCTATACGCCTGTGGATGCGTCCGGACGCGCCCTCTGGCACTGACTGGGCAGTCCCCATTTCCCCCTGTCCACAACCGCAGTCCCCATATCCGAATACCCAATTCCATACAATGCATGCAACAACGTAGATGAACATCACAATAAATCGAATGAAAAATATAGACAGATTCGGGCATAGTTCGCCCGATTCTACTAGATACAAAATATTCATATAGCTAGCTAGACGATGAGGAGAGGGGGAGATCACCATTTCGGGCCCTTGCCCTTGCGGTCACCGGCGCGGCGGTCCATCTCCTTCGTGTACGCGTCTGCAGCGGGAGGATCATCGTCGTCGTCCATGTTGGTGGTGCCGCTCTCCGACGCCGACGAGATGTAGCTGGAGAGGCGGCTGATGGCGCGGGCCTGCTCCTTCGCGTGGCGGGCCGCCTTGGCCATGGCGGTCTCTTTCTCCCTCGCAAGGCGCTCCGAAGCTTCGAGTCCGAGCCGGAGCGCCTTCGCATTTTTGGGCCGGAGGTGCCTAGCGTCCGTCTCCGCCGTGGTCAGCAAAGGGCGCATGACCTTGTGGAGGAGCGCCTCCTTTGAATCGACGGGGACGGAACGGGCGCGTTGGCGGGAAGAGCCGGTCTCTGCCGCTGGCGGTGGGCGGCCTTGGCCTCCGACTCCGGCATCCGCATCCGCACAGGAGCAGTCGGCACGAGCACCCAGCGCGGGCAGAGCTGGCGCAGGAGGGGAACGGGAGGGGGCCACCCTACTCCGGATCTGGAGCGGGACGGGCGTGCGCGGGACGGGCGAAGAGGAGCATTGCGGCGGCTGGACCCGGAGGAGCTGGCAGCGAACGCGACGGAGCTCGAGCTCCCGCCGGTGTCCAGCCCGGGCGTTTGGGGCGGCTTTGAGGGCTCCGGTTGTAGATGCTCTTAATCATTAATGCACTAAGTTTACCTGTAAAATTATTCAAGGAGGAAAATAAAGAGCTGCTTGATCTTAGTGTTTCAAATTTCACATGACTACCATGTGAATATGCACATCTCTTAGTTTGCTTATGTATTTTACTTCATGAAATCTCCAGGAATCGGATGATTAGGAGAATTAATGTTAACCTAACATATGCTCTGTTAAGTATTCTATTACCATTCATTAATCATCCTATATTCAACAGTTGATGTTTCACCATGCAGGATTGTATCTTCATGCAGTTACAGAGACAACACTAAGGGTTGATACCTCAAGAGGAGAAAAACTTCGCATAAATGTAATAGCTATTTCTTTTTCTTACTTCACCAATTACTAACAATCGTCCCGTTCCTAATTTTCTTTAGTTTGACTTGCCAACCGTTTTTTTTCTTGCATATCATTTCCCCACACCGGGCCTTCTCTTTCAAGAATTAGTATCTTGTATGAATGTATGATAATTGTTAACCAATGATCTAGACTACTTTCTGTTCAGAAACTTGCTAACATCTACCTTTGGTCTGATGCTACAAAATGCAGTTTGATATCACCTTTCCAGCCCTTCAGTGTTCTATAATTAGTGTTGATGTGATGGACATCAGTGGACAAGAGCACCTTGATGTGGTATGTATTTTTGTATTATTATTGTTGCTACCTATGCTGCTTCAGATGTTTCTGTCTCAATATCTTGCATATTCTTTTTACCTGGTACAAGTTATGGTTGATCTATCTGGCTGCCAGGTTATAGTAACTAGCTTGTTTCACTATAATGCTCTATGTAGAAACATGATGTATTCAAGCAGCGAATCGATGCACATGGCAATGTTATTGCAACTAAGCAAGATGCAGTTGGTGGGATGAAGGTCAGTGACTCATTTGTTCTATTAAATATTACACTTATAACTTCTATAATATAGTGTTCTTTATTCCAAAGTTACATTCTTCTAAATAATCATACATCTTAACTATTAAGAATGCATTTGTGGCCATGGAAATGGCCTAAATCCATTTCATAAAGGCTATGAGGATTTGTTCTGCACATATTATCTGAACTGTTACCTGACATTGCATATGTATTGCCGAGTAAATTACCAGCTAGGTGGCGTATTGTTCAATTCCTGATACATTTTATTAGACCTGAAGACTCATGTTTTCTTTTTATTGTTGACCTTTTATAGGTGGAAAAACCTTTACAACATCATGGTGGAAGGCTTGAACACAATGAGACCTATTGTGGCTCATGTTATGGTGCACAAGAAGTATGCTCATTTGTCATTATACATAGTATTTCGTTCCTTACCCGTAATATGCAAAAACTTATGGGCTTCTCTTGGACTTGCAGCAATATTTTAATAATCTATTGTTCACTATTTTGTTTTCATTACCTTTCAGAAACTGCTACATGAACTTCTTTGTTGTTGATAAGTTTTGAAATTTTCAATTGTCGGCTGGTTCCAACTTTTTTTTATCATGTTTACATTAGTTCCATTTAAAGTTCTGGATGTGAATTATGCCACCACTAGTTTCAGTCTTATTAGCACGAGTTATAGAGCAAAAGGCACACCTGATAACTACATCAGGGTTATGCACAAGTTGTACTTGTTAAGGAGCAAAAGGCACACCTGACAGCTACATCTGGAGTTATTCGCATATATTTGTGTGGCTTGGATCAGGCTCAGATCATTTTTTGTTTTCTAACCATACTGTTCAATTGTTCTCATTAGCAGTGTTCTTCATGTTGCTTACTGTACTATTAATTCCATATCTTTCTGGCAATCTGTTGTGTTTCTCCATTAAATCGATGCTGCTTGAGAGTGTAATTTCTATGTTTCAACTCAGTTATGTAATACTAATACCTAATGTCAACTAGCGCTTTCTTCTCTGCTCAAAGAATTTTCAGCTTCTCTTTGTTGTTGTTGTTCTACTAAGATGAATAGGCTGTTAAATAGTGCTCCCACAATGCTACCTGCATTCAACGCATTTGCTATTCTTGTATGCACTTTAACTGAATATATTATTTGAATGCAGTCTCCTGAACAATGTTGTAACTCGTGTGAAGATGTCCGTGAAGCATACAGAAAAAAAGGTTGGGGCGTATCAAATCCAGATTCGATCGATCAGGTACAATGAATTTTGGGCTACGCATATAACATATGATACCCTTCATGTAACTTGTGTGTTTCCTTCACCTTCAAGGAATTTTAATTTGTATGGTGTGCACTGTTCTGTAGTGCAAAAGCGAGGGCTTCCTTCAAACAATAAAGGATGAAGAAGGTGAAGGATGCAACATTTATGGCATTCTGGAAATTAACAAGGTTGCTGGGAATTTCCACTTTGCTCCAGGGAAAAGCTTCCAGCAGTCAAATGTTCATGTTCACGATCTGCTTCCATTCCAAAAGGATAGCTTCAATGTAATCATACTTAAGGAAATCTGTAAATATTTCTTTGTACTTGACATACTGATGGGAACATTTAGATTTTTCTTGCCAATATGCTTGCTTTAAATATCCAAACTTATCCTTTTATCCTTTACAATGCCAGCTCAGCCATAAGATAAATAAATTGAGTTTTGGAGAACCCTTTCCTGGTGTGATCAATCCCCTTGATGGGTAAATTCTGTTTTGTTTGTAATGTTGTTGATTTCCTTGTATCCTTTTGTGTGTTTGAGAAAAAATATGTGATGATTTGACCTTTCATACTTGGCCAATGTGTAGGGCGCAATGGATCCAGCATTCATCATATGGAATGGCTCAATACTTTGTTAAGGTTTGTCTTCTCGGTCTTTGCAAAGCCAGCTCAACTTGCTAATTTCATTTCTCATTTGCTCCTGATTTTGTTAGATCCTTATTCAGTTATTCCTGGTACTTTCAGCATGATTGCAGTCTGAACACATGATTATAATATTATCATGCTCTCCTTTTGCCCTCTTGTTTTCCAGGTTGTTCCCACTGTATACTCTCACCTAAATGAGCAAATTATTCTCTCCAATCAGGTATCTTGTGACTTTCTCCCTTGTGCGCACAAGCGTAATAACTTATGTGGGTGCATTTATATCATTAGCATTTCTCAAGATGCTGTTATTCTTTGCTGTAGTTTTCTGTGACAGAACATTACAGAAGTGGCGATAGTGGTCGGGTACAAGCTCTTCCTGGCGTGTTTTTCTTTTATGACCTTTCACCAATTAAGGTACCATCTTGAAGTACTTGAATTTGGCGTGCTATACTCCATTCTGTTGTTTTCCATTAGTTCAGTCATCTGTTACGACATTTACTTATTGTCTTTATTATTCAGATGACAGAGGGATTTTTTCCCTCAAGACCTTAAGTCATGCATTTTATACTGATATTTTTGCAAGGCATCAGTCAGTATATTTGTATAACTTTAGCATACATGCCTTTAACAGGTCACGTTCACGGAGCGCCATGTGTCATTCTTACACTTCTTAACTAATGTATGCGCTATTGTTGGAGGTAATATTTCCCTCGGTGCCTTTTTTCTTTAAACTAATTAGCTATTTCTGTTGAATCATACGTTTTACGTTCATATGTTTACTGAACTGTTATGCTTCAGTTGAACATTTAATTAAGGCCATTCCTGATTCATGAGTAAAATATACGAGTATGTCCCCTTTGCTAGCCTATGTCCTGGAATTGGAAAACTATGAACTCAATCAATATGGCCAACATCCTTTCAGCAGTTCAACCAATGACCAAAGGCACATGTCCTCTTGTTTTACAGGTGTGTTCACTGTTTCTGGAATCATAGATTCGTTTGTCTACCATGGCCAGAGGGCAATCACCAAGAAGAGGGAACTCGGCAAATTCACCTGAGTTTTCAATCAAGCCTTCCTATTGCCGCAGAACCTCCTTTTGAGTGACTCTAGTCTGTAGCTGCAGTAGAAAGCGAGTCTTCTCCAAAGTCCTAAAAGTGTACAACTGAACCAACAGGCAGGTCTCTTTGTCACAGCTTGTGCTCTGGAACTCCTGGTGCGCTGCCTGCTTACTTCCGGCTGAAGCTGCCAGCATACAAAATGGCTCATCTGGCGTACTGTGATGTTGGTATATCGCTCAGGCAAATGGGACATTTCAGAGGTGCTCAATTTTTGTACACTCAAGTCCACAAGGACAAAGGTTTTGTCGTTCTAAACTGCAAGTTTTTGTATCTTTGTAAATCCGTGTAAGCGGGCTGTAGACTGTACAATACTCATGACAGGTTTTATTTTTCTTAGACATTTTGTAGCTCTTACAGGCGAGGTCAAAAAAACATAAAGACCATTTGAACGAAACTAAGCTCAATTTGTCAGGGTGTTTTTCGTAACTTCTCTTCCTGGTAACCTTTTGAAGGTATTGCTATCGGAAGAATGTCGATTTAGTCGTAGGTGCTTATCATCATGTTTTGTAGTCATGGTTTTGTTCACAGATGACACTGGTTACTCCACGTGTTCTACCATGATTAGTGTAATGCTCATGCATTGCAGTGAAGCGAAAAAAAAGGTGAGAAGTTAGGCCAGTGGCTTAGCAGATCATCGAAATACATTGGTGTCGCTACTGTTATGTCCTTCACAGTTAAAAGAGAACGAAATGAGGTGAAGCGGTTTGCGGGCGGCATGTGTTGGAGAATATTAAGTGACCGTGTAAGAAAAGTTATTGGGTAGAGAAACTAAAGCCAAGAGCATGGTCTTAACTCTGTATTTGCTATTTGTCTCTTCTCGAAAGGGCCGGTCTCACATGTAAGGGCCTGTTCGGATAACCACCTGCTCCCTGAAATTTCAGAATCTAGGGAGTACCTACATGCGCTCCACGATTTTTAACTTGAACTCCGCCCGCTCCGGAAGTGGCCTCGTGGAGCGGCGGGTCTCCAAACAGGCCCTAAGTATCGTTCGAAGTAGTAATAGTTATTTGTTTTAGGTCCACATGCAAGTAAAATTGTACTCCCACTAATATAGGAGTCTTTAGAGACTTGTGTCGGGAGTATTTGTTTATCTCCCTTTTTTCTGCAAAAAAGTAAATAAATCTATGTCTCTTAGAAGGTTAGTCCAACGTGTGTTTGTTTATTTGTTGGTTTTACAAAACTATTGGTCCCACATATTAGTGACAATGTAAGAAAAGGAGTAAACTCGCAACCAACCCCAACTTTTATTAGAAATATGAAACATGAAAGATAAATTATGGTTGATATAAGTTGTTCCTTTTCAGAGACATGGTTCATTGCAATTTACACATGAATCCAAGAAAATACTCACTGTTTTAAGCAAATTCTTGACAACTTATTTTCGGTGCAATTTGTTTGGTTGCGATTGTTGAGCAGAAGTTTTATTTGAATATTGTACTCACTGACCATCTAATCATCTCATCCATATTGGCGCAAGAAGGGTGCCACTGGTTTTATCTCTGCCAACTGATTTGGCCGTCTAACGGAAGTGGCCATTCTATTTGGACACACATGTGTGAATATATATTATTTTGTTATCTTTATGGCTACCAATAAATTTGTGCCCATGTGATGATAATAATAAGATGTAAAAAAATCCCGATTTGCTCATTTTCTGAGATAAGCAAGTTGTTTAGCTCCGTAAAAAAACTTAGGAGCCTCTTTGATTTGTATAATTGTAGAAACTTAGGATAGCATGTTCACTTAGACTCTATAGAATTTTGTTTGCACCAAAGTATACTTGATTGCATTACATGATTCTTAACACGTGGTTGTTTGCGGATGATACCATATTATTTTTTGAGGCCTCTCATGATTAGGTTGTAAGACGCTAAGAGTGAAGGATGCGTTGGGTTTCTACGGTCGTGCCACGGGGCAAAGTTTGAACTTCAATAAAGGCTCAATTATGTTTGTCTACTCTTGCCCTGTGGCGATCCAGGAGAATGTTAGGGCACTTCTCAATGTTACCATGCCGGTGTTTGAAGAGAAGTACGTAAGGTCTACCTACTCCAGAAGGACGCATGTCGAAAGACGGTTTCAAAACCTACAAGCAAGTCGGACCAAAAGGTTGATTCAGTGGGGTGATGGGCACCTAGCACATGACCCTTCCTACATATATCATGGGTGTATTCAAACTTCCTTTTTCGGTGTACGATGATCTCACAAGGATAATTAGGAACTTTTATTGGGGTTCATCAGGGTCACCAGAAAGAACACTAGGAAGCATGGGATCATTTGCTTTAGCCTAAGAGTAAAGGTGGTTTTCCATGATTACTGATTGTTTAATCAAGCTTTTGGCTCGTCAAGCTTGATGCCTTATTGTCAGGCATGATAGTATTTGTGCTCAAGTGCTTAAAGCCCGCTATTATCCAGATGGCAAGCTCGAAGACACAATTTTCTCTGGTAATGCATCATCTTCTTGGCAAGCAATTAGTTATGATCTCAATCTTCTAAAAAAGGTCTTGTTTGGAGGATAGGCAATGGCACTAGCATAAGCGTGTGAGATAATTGGATACCTCAACCACATTCATACAAACATGTGACTTCTCAAGGGCGCCGTCGTATTCGTTTTGTCTCTAAACTTTTGAATGAAAATGGTTCCTAGAATCTAGCGTTGCTAAAATCTTACTTCATGCCATGTGATGTTGATGACATTATTAAGATCAAGGCTTCGTTGAGATTAGAGAAGGATACAATTGCATGGGGTCCTGGAAAGTTTGTGATTTTTTTTCTGTTAAAAGTGCCTATGAGCTTGCGTTCGAAGAGGTCAGTAGAGATGACATGACAACACCAAGTTCGACTCCTGATGGATGTAGATCCCGGTGGAAAATGATCCGATCTGTTGAAGTGCCTCCTGCTGCTCGTAATTTTGCTTGGAGAGTGGCAACCAACTCATTGCCTACATGGAAGAATAAGCATAAAATGGGTCTTGAACTTTCAAGTATATGTCCTGTTTGTGGTGTCAGAACCCGGGGATAACTTCCATCCACTTTGCCCCTGCCCTATGGCGTGTGAAGTTTGGCACGCAATGTCTAATGTGTGGAGGCTGCCGGCAACACAGGAAAAGAATGTTCATTACATGTCCTTAAACTTTTACAGGATATTGAGAGGAGTATGTTTCTTATGGTGTTGTCGAGTTCCTAGTTTATTCCCAATGAAAGTACACCACAAACATCCACCCATGATGGATGCTTCTAGAAGATTCTTTGTCAGCTATTTGGATTCTCTTATTGCACTCAAAGTAGACACCAACATTGACCCTCGGAACGGGAAGATGGTGGTTACCCATGATCGCATGGCAAAAATTCCTCGTTCACTTCCGATAGAGGAATTTGTTCTTACTTGGTCGCCATCAGATCCTGGTTGGATGAAGATGGATGTTGATGGCTCTTTTACTTTGGATGGCGTTGGGGTAGGTATGGTGTTATGTGACAATCAAGGGAGCATAATTTTTTCTGCATGGAGACAGCTTTTCCCATGTCGGAAAGCTTTAAGGCGGAGTTGTGTGCTTGTATGAAGGGTTTATCTACGGCTCTCCAGAGAAGTGAGTTGCCACTGTCGTCAAGCTGGACTCTATTGTAGTTGTCAAGTTGATCCAAGCCCGAGATAAGGACAAGTTAATATATTCGTCCCCTGTCAAAGAAATTAGACGTCTTATGTCTCTTAGTGAAACGTGTAATACTCATGTTAGCCCATAAATAAGGTTAGTTATTATATAGCAAATTTTGCTAGATCGAAAGGTAGAACCATGACTTTTATTGGCTATGGCCTTTCCAATACAGTCAAGCTAGCTCTCGTTGATTGTAATAACTTTGTGGTTTGAGTAATACAAGTTTTTCACTCGTAAAAAAAACCCTTCATTTTTTTTGCAGGAGAATTCCTTCAATTTTGTATATGGTTTAATCTTACAAAAGAACAATCCACATGGGATTTAAAAAATATATAATCCTCCAAAATTCTTATGAAAGTAAATCCTATGAATCACCAAGTATATTTCCCCCCTCCTCCCCAGGAAGCGACTTCCCAGGTGATTAGGGTTTCCCTTCTCCCATCGGCGATGTCACCTCCGATGGACTTTGCCGTGGAGGTGTGGAACACCCCGACCCCTCGCTAGTGTGAGGGCCCCCGCCTCCTTCCTGTTTGGTTTAACGTCTTGGTTGAGTTTATGTGGCGGCGAAATTGTCCCTAGTAGGAATAATGTCTCCCACGTCTGATCCCCGCCTCGATGATGCATCTAGCGTCATCAGAGGGCATGTGGTGGTGTGTCTCCGTCATCGCTGCTGATCTTCGGTGGATCTGTTTGGATCTAGTCTTTGGTCGTGTGTCTACATGTTTGATCCTTTCGACCTACGCTTCTCATCATCAAGAGACCGTTGCTATTCTGGTCCGCTGATCCTGTGGGGCCTTAGAGCATCTCCAACAGCCGCGCTATATAAGCGCCACGCTGGAAATTTTGGGTTTTTAGCGCGCGCGCAACCGCTGCGGGAGCTCCAGCGGAGGCGCAATAACCGCGCGAGCGGCATAAGTAGTTCAGCGCGCGGTCCGAAACGCCATCGCGCGTCGTTTATTTGCTGCGCCCGCTCCCGCGCGCTGCACACTCGAGCGCCCGCGCCGCACCCTCTCCGCCGCGCCGCTTTCGCCCCGCCCGCGCCACCGCCGGCGAATTCGCCCGATGGACGGACGCGCTGACATCACCCTCACCCCTTCCTACACCCGCGACCCCTCCGCCACCGCCACCGCAAACCCTAGCGCGGGGAGATTTGGCTTCGCCTCCGCCGGTGCTCCTTCAAGCACCGACTGGTTGGATGATGTTGTGGGCATGAATTTGAACTTTTATGTCATGAACTTGTTTGGATGATTTTAAACCATGCCATGTCTTGTTTTGATGTTTGAAATATCACATATTGTCTTCGAAATGCAACATATGGCAAGCGCCGGCTGCTCACGCGCGCTGCAGTTTAGTGCGTCTGTTTGAGCGGCTCGGGCGTG
Organism: Triticum aestivum; assembly: GCF_018294505.1. Taxonomy (NCBI): domain Eukaryota; kingdom Viridiplantae; phylum Streptophyta; class Magnoliopsida; order Poales; family Poaceae; genus Triticum; species Triticum aestivum. Next base: position 412,673,214 of record NC_057799.1, on the reverse strand, counting down.
CTATATTTTGCAGCGGACGCTAGAGCCAGCGCACCGCGGCGCGCAAAAACTAGCGATTCCGGCGCTGTATACTGTTTTTTAGCGCGCCGCGCGTCTGTTGGAGATGCTCTTAGCACAACGAGTTTCCGACTGTTTACTACAACAAGGTTTGCCTGGCTCCGGTGATGGAGGAGCAATGATGGTGGCGTTCCTGCACTGCTTGTAGTCTTCGCTACGTGATTCATGAACCTGGTTGTAACTTTGTTTTACTTTTGATGTTCTTTGTACTATCATAACAGATAAATTGATTGAATGTTTTTTTTAAATAAACAAGCATAAAATGAACAATTCTCCATTATGAGAAGGCGCCCTTTGCTACAGAAAGCGGGTTCTGGATATGTACGCTTCATCGGATCTCTCCGCACCAAACAAACGCCACCGTCTTCCCCACCTCTCCCGTCCCCGGTCCGGTCCACCAACCGCCTCCAGGCCGCAACCATGCACGGCCGCCGCCATCTGGCGGCCTCCCTGGCGAGAACCCTGTCCCAGGCTCCCTCCCGCTCCATCTCCTCCACCCCGTCCCTCCTCCAAACCCTCGACCCGACCCCGCAGTCCCCTCCCCTCGCCGCGCCCGCGGCGGGGCGGCTCGCGGAGATGCGGAGGCGGCTGCAGGCGGAGACGCCGTCGCTGGGGGACTTCGCGTACTCGGTGGAGGTGGGGACGCGGAAGAAGCCGCTGCCCAAGCCCAAGTGGATGAAGGAGACGATCCCCGGCGGGGCCAAGTACGCGGCCATCAAGGCCAAGCTGCGGGAGCTGAAGCTGCACACCGTCTGCGAGGAGGCGCGCTGCCCCAACCTCGGCGAGTGCTGGTCGGGCGGCGAGACCGGCACCGCCACTGCCACCATCATGATCCTCGGTGACACCTGCACACGCGGATGCAGGTACATAGATCAATCCTTTTCGTCTATTGCCTATTTGCCTGTATTGGGCAGTGCGGACAGCTGCTTAGGTTGTTTAGGCTGTGTACAGGGAAGCCCTAGATAACCTTGTATTTTAGGAGAAGCATGGGCTTTTAGTTTAGATGATCCATATGGTGTCATTTCCATGATTTTTGTAGGTGCATAGTTTTGTATGAGCAGCGACATTGTGAGGGCAAATAGTGTGATTTTGTAGCTTATCGTGTATTTAAGTTGCCTTTGCTAGATCATGTGGATGTTTTAACGCTTCTAGTAATTTAAGAAGCATTCGATTTTAGCTGTTGTGCAAGAGTAGATGCTTACTGTGAAGCAATTCTATAGAGAACTGTATTCAGAAACGGTTCAGCTCAATTGCAATCTGAAGATTGAGTTGGAGTTCGTAGCTTTTAAACTTATAATCAATGTATAAATAGCTTTTAAAAATGGCCAACTTCACATGTTATATTTGGTTTAACCAACTAGACTTGCCTGAGTACTCAACGAAAGAACAGTTCTAGGAGAGGTTGCTATTTTCTGTTCATGAGACAAATGAAGGTTTTGGATTCGGTTAGTCAGTCATTCCCACAATTGTGCTTGCACTGCCGCGGAGTTTCTACAGATATTACTAGAGTTACAATAGGCGAGCAGGAAGTGTGCTGACCTGTTCTGACAGCCTACAAGATCCAACTAGTTCTCCTTGCCAACATAAAACATCGGCATTGGTCCCTGCCAGGGTCTTGAAATTTGTTGAGAAAGGACCACGATGGAATTCGTCCAACCTGTATCATACCACAAACCAGTTACTACAGAGAGCTTGCAGCGAGGAGAGGGGGTTTGAAAAAATAAGCAACTATTTGATGTTCATCGTACCATTAAAAATCTGCAGTAGTTGGGGAGGACCTTAGTTACATTTATTTCTTACTTTGAATTTGTACTCTGGTAGCAGCGTGAAATGCATTGTTATATCTTCTGCTTACCCGGAGCATTCTTATGTGTCCTGTCTTGGGTAGAAAATTCCGTGCTTCTTTGCACTTGGCTTGAGTTTTGATTTCGTTCAAGCTAGTTTCTTCTTCAGAATTGTTTGGATCCCAAACAAAATTCTCATTCTATTGCCAATTGTCATGGGTGTGCTCATAATTAAGTGTTTGTTTCACTCTGTATCCTTAGGGCCTTGTGTGGCTTCTCAATGTTTATGTGCTATGATTGTGAGACAATATCCCCAGATGTTGACTGTAATAATTAGCTTTCTTAATAACGATGTGCCATGCTTGATTTTATGCTAAATTAATAGTGGAGAAAGCTTTTCTTCTTCTATTGTCTGGATTAAGTGCTACTATTAAGTATGCAATCCATGTTGAAAACGGTGAAGGTTTTGGTCGTGTAGGCTGTGGACAAAGCTACGAACCAGTTCTGTTGGAGTCTCCTTTGAGTACCAATTTCAGATATAAGAATGGATTGTTCATGTGGTGTACATTTCAGGGGAACTGCTGATTTTTGTTGTTGTTTTGGCAACATATTTCGTTTTAGTGGCGGCTTAGTAGAACTAAAACTGAGTACACGAGGTGCGGTTTCAGTACTACTAGGCACGAAGAGGAGGACCTTGATGGGCAAGTGGTACCTCAGAAGGACACCTTTCGATATTTGGGGTCAATGCTGCAGATGGATGCTGATATTGATGAAGATGTGAGCCCTCGAATCAAAGCCGGATGGATGAAGTGGCGCCAAGCTTCTGGCGTTCTCTGCGACGAGTGCCACAAAAGCTAAAAGGCAGGTTCTATAGGACGGCGATTCGACCTGCAATGTTGTATGGCGCTGAGTATTGGCCGACTAAAAGGTGACATGTTCAACAATTAGGTGTAGTGGAGATGCGCATGTTGAGATGGATGTGTGGCCACACAGGAAAGGACCGGGTCCGGAATGATGATATACATGAGTGAGTTGGGGTAGCACCGATTGAAGAGAAGCCTGTCCAACATCATGTAAGATGGTTTGGACATATACAACTCAGGTGCATAGCGGACGGTTAAAGCGTGCTGATAATGTGAAGAGAGGTCGGGGTAGACCAAACTTGACACAGGAGGAGTCCGTAAAGAGAGTTCTGAAGCGCTGGAATATCACCAAAGAACTAGCCATGGACAAGGGCGCGTGGAAGTTAGCTATCCACGTGCCAGAACCATGAGCTGGTTTTGAGATCTTATGGGTTTCAGCTCTAGCCTACCCCAACTTGTTTGGAACTAAAGGCTTAGTAGTAGTAGTAGTAGTATTAGTATTAGTAGTATTAGTAGTAGTAGTAGTAGTAGTAGCTGTTGTTGTTGTTGCAACATATTTCTTTTAGCTGTGTCCTCATATCTACGTGGTCCTGCCAGGTACAGAAGTGATTTATTATTGTTTTGTTCGACAGTTTATTCCAGTTCTTTGCACATATCGCACTCTACCATTGAATTAGTTAAGACTCACCTTTTAGAGATGACATCTTGTTAGAATTTGAGAAGTTGATAATTTGCAGATTTTGCAATGTCAAGACATCACGAACCCCTCCTCCACCAGATCCTAATGAGCCTGCCAATGTTGCGCAAGCTATTGCATCGTGGGGCCTTGAATATATAGTCATCACAAGTGTGGACCGGGACGATTTACCTGATCAGGGGAGCGGCCATTTTGCTGAAACAGTACAGAGGTTGAAGACTTTAAAGCCAGATATGCTTATTGAAGCGCTTGGTAAGAGGCATACTCCTAGTTCTGTTGTCAGTTGTTCAGTATCCCCTCAGTTTATTTTTGTAAGGCGTGATTTAACCTGGATGGTCACGTAGATTGAACTTTGGCTGTTAATTCCTTTTGCGATATATATTGATAATTAGAAAATCGTTAATAAATGAATGTACTTTCAAGTACGAATTTAATGGGTGCCACTTTTTGTGTTGCTACACCTATATAGCCAACTGCTCCCTCCGTTCCTAAATATAAGTCTTTTTAGAGATTTCAATACAAACTACATACGGATGTATATAGACATATTTTAGAGCGTATTTAGTCCCTTATTGGAATCTCTAAAAAGACTTACTTTTAGGAACAGAGGGAGTAATTATGTTTCAAGCATTGCAAAGTTCGAATCTTGCAACATGTGTGTGTATTATAAATTATAAACATGAGTAATTTCTATTTTGACACACCGGCTGTTATCTTTTACTATTAGGCATTCCATGTACTGTGCCCTTATACAAATAATTTTACAGTGCCTGATTTCCAAGGAGATCGAAGTTGTGTAGAAAAGGTAGCAACTTCCGGGTTGCATGTTTTTGCACACAATATTGAAACGGTGGAAGAGCTTCAAAGAAGTGTGCGGGACCACCGTGCAAATTTTAAGCAATCAATGGATGTTCTGAAAATGGCGAAGGAGTATGCCCCTCCTGGCACCCTCACAAAGACATCAGTCATGCTGGGTTGTGGGGAGACTCCCGATCAGGTTATCAGCACAATGGAAAAGGTGCGAGCTGCTGGTGTTGATGTCATTACATTTGGTCAGTACATGAGGCCGTCAAAGCGACATATGCCAGTGTCTGAGTATATTACACCTGAAGCCTTCGAGAACTACCGCGCCCTTGGTGTTGAAATGGTATGCTCCATCCACATCTTGTACTTTTGAGTTCTTGCAATTTTCGATTACGCAAAGATCTATTATCAACCATGATTTGCTATTATCCATATTATCTCCAATGTAACATTAACCATCAATCTAATTTCACAATATACACACAATAAATCACTTTACTCAGCCACAATGCATTGTCTAGTACCTAGTATTTTTTATTGGTTGTTAACAAGTATCATGATCCGCAAAGAAAAAATAAACAAATCTGGATAGTGCACCCTTGTCACTTCTGCCATTTAGTAAACCACCATGGTTTCTTATGCTAGAGACGTGAAGATCTAGGAACTTGCTTTATCATAATAATCTATATCAGTGCTACTGTTATCCTTTTTGGTTCCCCAGAATCTTTTCTTAGTGGTCAGGACATGCAATACTCTTACTCTGCATTGTTCGTATTGCTTGAATTGCTGACAAAATGGCATGTTTTAAATGGCAGGGATTCCGTTATGTTGCATCCGGTCCGATGGTTCGGTCCTCCTACAAAGCAGGCGAATTCTACATCAAAGCCATGATCGAAGATGACCGAGCAAAATCAGGTGCTGTTGCAGACTCAAGTTGCTAGCTGACACACCTCCAGGCATTGACATGGCTACGTTGCAAATAAGATGTTCTAATTGGAGAAACATGTTTGATTTTATACATCTTGGCAATACTACTATTCTTTTCAAGAGAATGAATTCTTCTGCGCCCCTCCTTTTTTTACTTAAAACTGCTATTTGCATTTCTTCACACTATCCCATATTTTGTACGTGGCTATAAAATCATCCATTGTAACAGTAAGGGATAGAGTCCGTCAATGTACCTACCGGATATTATTGAGGCCATTATTGTGCCTCATGTGATGTGCTTGTACAGAGTTTTGACGAAGATTGGCTGTGGACTTTCTGTGCTATTGGTAGCAGATCCGATCTGCTACAGGTCATGAGAAAGAGATGTAGACCGCCATTGATCCACGGATCGCTAAAGCACTCTTCTTAGGTCAACTTGACCCTCTGTATGCAGTCAGCTCTGCGAGGCCCTCAGTACAGTACAGGGTCATGAAAGGAATGTGTCAGGTGTAAAGAACGCCACTAACGAGCATTATTGACCCGTCGCACTGGTGACTGGAGCTAAAAGCCGTGCAATAATGCCCACTCGTCAACCGTCTGAGCTATAATTTGCTTTGTCAACCGTCCATTGAAGGTTGCTTACATGCCCCGCCATTTTCTTCTGCCACTGGAGGAGCACCGCGTTTGGGTCAAATCCTTGGGATGATTAGCTTTGATTCGCAAGCCTAAGGGCCACTTTGCCTCTTTGATTGCGGGACTAAAAGATCATGAGTATGAAGAACATAAGAATCTATATCATGGCATTTACGACTTGCTAACTATCCGACCACATGTTTGTTCTCGTACAAAAAGTTCTTTGATTGTACTCCCTCAATAAAGAAATATAAGAACGTTTAGATCTCTAAAGCAGTGATCTAAATGCTCTTATATTTCTTACCGAGGGCGTATCACAAAAAGGCTCAAGAATTTATTTGTTAGGAACGGAGAGAAATGATAATTTTAGTTGAAACTGCATGCAAAGTTGCAAACTACTCCCTCCGTTCTTAAATATAAGTCTTTTTAGAGATTCTAATATGAATTACATACGGAATAAAATGAGTGAATCTACGCTCTAAAATACGTCTACATACATCCGTATGTAGTCCATATAGAAATCTCTAAAAAAAGTTATACTCCTTCCATTTTTATATACAAGGTCACAAACTCAAATTACAGGTACCAATATAAAATTTAATGCCTGCTTTGCAAGTCAGATTTTCTTTTCGTTTACTAGGATCATTAATACCCCACATGCATGCAAGAAAACTGAGTGGAGGAAGTAGATGGCTGTCATTATGACTGCATGCATGCAACTATTAAACAAGTTGCTTGTACAAGAAAATATCATTAATTTTGCCTCGATTACTGTTGGTGGCCTTGTATAGATGCAAAATGTATATTTCATAGTGGCTTTGTATAAGTAAATAGAGGGAGTATTTAAGAACGGAGGGAGTAGTACACATGAAAACTCATATGGTTTCAGTCCTATAAACGGAAGTTGCAACATTTGACAGCGAAATAACGAAGATCTTACTTGGATACGAGTTTTCATGGGTTCAACCAAAGGTAGAAAAAATCCGTGTCACATAGATAAATAAACAACAGAGTATGCATAGTAGCTGCTCTGAGTAGGATCTAACAAACCATCTAACAGAAATAAATTCTGACAAATCCGCTTGTTGATATGCGCATTGCATGGTTATGAGCCAGCTTGCGACAAAAGCCATGATCACTACGTACTCCCCAAGGCGAATTGGCTTAGATGTTGTCTAGCTCAATGTAAAGTACCCTACAGTTCTGAGCCGTGCGTGTGTCACCGCATTACAAAGCAAATGGAATCTGGTTATTGGTTCACTCTTCTTGGACGGCGTCCGCCTCTCATTCAAAACATGAAGAACAAACAATGCTTTATCAAGGGTTTAACAAGATTTTTCTACACACATAGTTCCATCCCTGTGTGTGTTGGTAGGATGCAAGCGAGCGTCCCGAACCCGCTAAAATTGGAGGTTAGTTCAAACTGAACTAAATGTAAGCAGGGCTATTACAACTAACCTATTCTATTTTGACTAGGAAGCGACTCGGATCGGGCACCGCTCTGCATCCCTAGTATGGGGTGCTACCTATGTTTCTTTGTGCCAAAATACTTTCACGTTTGAGGGTATACCTCCAGAACGATATTCAAAATAGATACACTGTCTCTTGTGGCTGGTGGATGTTGGATGCATCGACATGCAGAGAGGGCGTCACTGCTGCATACCTAAGAATCAGGGCGACCGAATCTTTCTAAAAGAGGACAGAACACCAAGACAAAGTAAAACATGCAAGAGCAACGCCATTCATGTAGAGTTTGTTGGGCCAAACTAGAAGTATTTGCCCGTGTGTGAAAGTGTAGACGCTTCAACCATGCCTACGCTTCCGATTGATCTCACACCACGATCACCCCTATCAAAATTGTGAAAATAATGGCATTGAAGGGCCTGCAAGTGAATAAACAACCAACAATTAAATTCTATAAACATAGGCACGGGAAAGCCCACGCCGGGTTCTCTATCTTCTATTGCCGATTATAGCATACATGTGAAATATGGAGGGGGTTGATCAATTGAAACTACTCCCTCCAGTTGGGTTTATAAGTTGGGCACGAGTTTTCAGATCTTCAATTTGACTAATAAAACATGTATAATATATGCCAGAAAAACTACATGGTTAAAAACTTAATTTGACCACTAAACTAAAGATTTGTTTATATAAAATATAATACTACTCCCTCCGTTCCAAAATACTTGACTTTCATTTGTCCAAAAATGGATGTACCTATATACTAAAACATGTCTAGATGCATCTAGATTTTGACAAACGAAAGGCATGTATTGTGGAACGGAGGGAGTACATGTGATGTAAAAACTCGTGCCGGACTTATAAAGGGAGGTAAAGATTAGAACGATACTAGAGCTAATAAGCTACCTGTTCTTTACCCCCAACAATCCTTTACATTAACCGCACAGCAAATGACACATGCAGAATTAATAATCTCATCTGCATCACAGGATCCTAATCCTAATCTTGTTATCTGAATCTGATTCAGACCACGAGAGGCTTTACCACTTTTACTCAATCAATATAAAAAACTTGAGTGCGCCCCAAGAACTACGAAGCCAGAATCTGAGTGCAGCGGGGCTGGTAGCTATCAGCAATCTACGCATGTGCCACGCCTAACTGGAGAGAAGAAAGGCGCAAGAGTTGCTGCGTCTCCGATCGTTCCAACACACGTACTAGTTTATAACCAATATATCAACGTGATCAGTCACCATGGCCATCCCCGTCACCCCCCCGCCCGCCACTCTTGCGCCGTGCCTATGGCCAGGCAACCTTTGACGTGCTCAAGGGTAACTCGAGTTCACCCGGCCCTCACCCCAACCCGCACTGGCACGCGCGGGCGGCTGGCTCCCCTCGGGAAAGCGAGGGCCGTTTCATTTTCAGCCATGTGGTTTTGCACGGCTGCCATGGCGACTTAAAGCGACTGCTCCCATGCGGCATCCTCTATGCACTATGCGTGCATATCTATCTCCTTGATCCCTCCCTTTGATGGCCGCGCGCGCCACTGAGCACCCGGATATGCATAAGTAGTTCCACTTGCGGCCTCCCAGCAAAGCCCTATATAAGCGCCCCCTTCCAAGAAAGATTCAGTTCAAGCTCGGCTACCCCACTGCTCGCTCAGCAACCAGCATACAACACATAGTTTAACTTGACACCTGTCGAGACTCGAGAGAGAGGATCAGGGAGGAGCATGGCGACCTTGTGCAGGCAGCCGAGTCTGGAGTTCGACGTCAAGGTCGTGAGGGTGGCCGGCGTCGAGGCGCGGCTCGAGGGTAGCCTCTTTGTGAGGTACTACGTCCCGGCCGGCGACGGGAGGCGGCGGATCCGCGTGGACACGCGCGAGGTCCCGTGCGGCGCCGGGGACGACGACATGCTCTGGGGCGAGCGCGTGCGCTTCCAGCTGGCGGGCAACGGCGGGGCCGTCGCCGCGCCCGGCAAGGTCGCGTTCGAGCTCCGGTGGAGGCCGCGCCCGTCGTCGTCCGGGCTGGCGGCGTTCCTGGGGACAGGGAGGCCGTCGTCACGCGTGCTGGCGCGGGCCGAGCTCGCCTTGTCGGCGTCGGCGGAGAGCTGGCTGAGACTCTCGCCGGCGGGCCGGGAGCTGGGCAGCGGGTGCAAGGCGCCCAAGTTGCTTGTCGAGGTCAAGGTCGTCCACGCCGTAGCGGCTGCCGCTCATGTGGCCGTGCAAGCGAGGAAGTTCGGCGGCGTGAACGAGTGCTGCCGTGGCGGCGAGCGCTGCGGTAGCTGTGGGTGGGTCGGGACCGAGGAGGACATGTTCCTCTCCGCGACGTTTACTCAATAGCAGTACCAGTATTGTGATGGTAGGTGAACTTCGTAGGAGAGCTCTTCCAGCAAGCAGTTGTCGATTTCAGTCAAACTCGGGCGTGAAATATGAACAAATTTTGAACAAAGTTACGTATCTATTAGCTTTCTGAAAGCATCACTCGGTTTTGGTATTTTTGCGGTTCCTGGTCGTCCTTGGATGTGTGGCTGCCATGCACGTGACGTGCCAACGATTGTTCTTCCTCGCTCAGGCGCTGCCCGGCGTCTCTGCGTGGTGTGCACATCGGAGACGCGGCGCGCAGCCGTGAAGCTTCAACGGAAATTAAGACGGGGGTCGGTCGAACTAAGTGGATCATGCACTAGCACTTTTTTTAGTTAAGACTACGGTACCAAAGTAAGGTTTGGCATTACGGTAGATCATAAAAGATCCCGTTTGCCCAGTCAATTTTTGTTTAGTTTATTCCGCAAATTTTTTTTGGTTTAGTTTAGCGTCCGTTTGAATTTAACTTTTCTGTGACTTTTTTTCACAGTAGTACAGTGCATTATAAAACACAAAGGTAACAATCACAGTGCAACTAACTTTAGTCTGCTTGCATACAGATCTAAGGCCTTGTACAATGGGAGGTGCTTAGAGAAATAAATCAGGCTTTTCTTAAGCACCGGTGCTTATTTGTATAGGATAGACGCTTAACTAAGCGTCTCTCTTGTAGAAATAGGCACCGGTGCTTCAGAAAAATCCGGTTTATTTTCTAAGCATCTCTCTAAGCACCTCCCATTGTACAAGGCCTAAGGAGCCCCTGAAGAGCTCCATTTCCGCATTTGTGAACCCCCCCCCCCCCCCCCCCTAATTTTTTTAATCTAAACTGAGCCTAAACACTATGGGCTACTAACATACCTTGCAAAAACGTCTTACATTCGAAGTAGTATATAACAAACTACAAGCTGAATTTTTTTATTTTGTGTATTGTGCGTCATATAAAAAAAATACATGGCCGCTTGAGCAATATGGGACTATCATGTCATCATGTGAGTTGGTGCATAGCTTGGTGGAAAGTAGTCCAGAGTATGGTATAACATCCACACGATATTTTGTCCAAACTTATATTCAATTCGATGAATACGATGGAAGCAAAAGCATAATGATAAATCTTTAACAGTTGAGGCGTCCGGAGAGACAATTTATAACACGCGGGTACGGGGACACGCGGATCCTGCGCCGTGGATCCGTGCCAAGATTCGCGACATGGCTTATGTATACACATAATGCATTCGTATATCATGTCGATATACTTGTTGGTGTAGGGTCCGATACCTGTTACGTGGGGTCGATTAAAAATAGAAAACGGGAAGGAACAAACAAATATAGAACAGATGAGCAAAAGCGATTCATTAAGCCATTGTTATGTTGTTTTTCTTAGTTCTTGTTTGTTTCTATCTTCTTGTCCTCGAAAAAGAACATCAATCTTTAAGCATGGTTTCAATCAAAAAAAGGCAAGAGATCATCTTCTATCCTTACAGACCGAGGCTTCAAAGATATGAACTCCGCAATAGTACGTTGGTGCAAAAAGGTACAAATTCGTTCGAAAAGGTTTGTTTTCTTATGCAAAGGCATGCTATCATCTTTTGTCTTTACAGATTGAAGGACTTCAAAGATATGAATACTCAGACCAAAATCCGTCACATCTCGAGTAGTAGGTCCCGAACTAAGGGTCTTGAGATGATGGTAACAAAGACATGCGTTTTTCCTAGGTTCGGGCTCTCAGTGGAGATAAAACACTACGTCCTACTTGTGTTTTATTGCGTTTGGATGGAGTATATAATACAGTCGAGCTACCCTGAAATTGTTGTCTCTCTCTATGAGCCCTACCCCTCGGTTTATATAGGTACGGGGGGGGGGGGGGGTCTGGGGTTACATCCTAGCTAGACGTACAAAGAGAACGGGTTGTAAACGACTTCTAACATCTTGGAGTATACAACAAGTCTTCGGGAGCATTCCTTTCATACGACATGGGTTGTAAATGATTTCTAACATCTTGGAGTATACAACAAGTCTTAGGGAGCCTTCCTTTCATACGACATGGGTTGCTTCGATGTGGCCCACTGGTTAACCAACATGGGGGTCATCGGCCTGGCCCACCAGACCGGGAGACGACCTGTTGAGAGACCCCCTAGCCGGGACACGATCAGAGACCCTGAACCGGTCTTCAAGTCTGGACACACCTCGGTTATTCTGGGATGTTCTTCTTTTCTGGTCGTTGATCTTGAAAATTGGTTCAATGAAACCAATCATTGAAGTTGTTGGAAATATGCCCTAGAGGCAATAATAAAATGGTTATTATTATATTTCCTTGTTCATGATAATTGTCTATTGTTCATGCTATAATTGTATTAACCGGAAACTATAATACATGTGTGAATACATAGACCACAACATGTCCCTAGTGTGCCTCTAGTTGACTAGCTCGTTGATCAATAGATGGTTGTGGTTTTCTGACCATGGACATTGGATGTCATTGATAACGGGATCACATCATTAGGAGAATGATGTGATGGACAAGACCCAACCCTAAGCAAAGCACAAGATCGTGCAGTTCGTTTGCTAGAGCTTTTCTAATGTCAAGTATCATTTCCTTAGGCCATGAGATTGTGCAACTCCCGGATACCGTAGGAATGCTTTGGGTGTATCAAACGTCACAACGTAACTGGGTGACTATAAAGGTGCACTACAGGTATCTCCAAAAGTGTCTGTTGGGTTAGCATGAATCGAGACTGGGATTTGTCACTCCGTATGACGGAGAGGTATCTCTGGGCCCACTCAGTAATGCATCATCATGATGAGCTCAATGTGACTAAGGAGTTAGCCACGAGATCATGTGTTACGGAACGAGTAAAGAGACTTGCCGGTAACGAGATTGAATAAGGTATGGGGATACCGACGATCGAATCTCGTGCGAGTAACATACCGATGGACAAAGGGAATTGTATACATGATTGATTGAATCCCCGACATCGTGGTTCATCCGATGAGATCATCGTGGAACATGTGGGAGCCAATATGGGTATCCATATCCCGCTATTGGTTATTGGCTGGACAGGTGTCTCGGTCATGTCTGCATGGTTCCCGAACCCGTAGGGTCTACACACTTAAGGTTCGGTGACCCTAGAGTTGTAATGGGAATTGTATGTGGTTACCGAAAGTTGTTCGAAGTCCCAGATGAGATCCCGGACGTCACGAGGAGTTCCGAAATGGTCCGGAGGTGAAGATTTATACATGGGAAGTCCAGTTTCAGTCACAGGAAAAGTTTCGGGGATTATCGGTATTGTACTGGGACCACCGAAAGGGTTCACGGGGTCCACCGGGTGGGGCCACCTGCCCCGGGGGACCAAATAGGCTGAACGTGGGTGGGGAACCAGCCCCTCTAGTGGGCTGGTGCGCCCCCCAAGGGACCCAAGGCGCCTAGGGTTAAAACCCTAGGGGTGGAGGCGCCCCCACCAACTTGGGGGGCAAGCACCCTCTTGGCCGCCGCCCCCCTCTAGATGCATCTAGGGGGGCCGGCCCCCTCTCCCCTTCACCCTATAAATAGTGTGTGTGTGTGTGTGTGGGGGGGGGGGGGGGTGGGAGGGCAGCCGCACCTCAGCCCCTGGTGTCGTGGTTCTAAGCCTGACAGTAGAATGGGGGGGTAGGTATGAGGAGGCAAGATCCTAGCTATGGGGAAGTTGTACACACAAGATTTACGAGTTCAGACCCTTCACAGTGGAAGTAACAGCCCTACGTCTCGGTGCTCGGGAGCTCGGTCGATTGGATTATGAGTGTGTCGTTACAGGGGGTGCGAACCCTTGTGCCTGAGGAGGGGGGTGGCTTATATAGAGTTTGCCAGACCCCTCCGGCCCCCAGTTACACAGGGTTCAATGTACATAAAGGTAGGAACGTTACTGGTAACGCCAGCATTAAAGTTACATAAATGACCATTAAGACTACGGAGTGACCGCCCGACCGTTGTCCTTCAGAGTGACTTTAGACCTTCTGTTCTCCGAGTGGATCCTGGTATGGTCGAATGGAATTGTGATATCCGAGTGAACACTCAGTCGAGTGGGTTGAGTCCTGTGGTGATTTCAATCGGTAGAATCTGTTGTCCTTTGAATGTCCTTGATTGCAGGGTAGTGTCCTTAGGTAGGGTGTTTAGATCAGGTCTATTGCCCTACCCTAGGTACATGTTGTCATCATTAGCCCCCGAATGGGTCTGGGTCCGAATGGAATTGAAGTTGAAGGAGGTTCCGACTCAACTGTCTTGCTTCAGAAGCACTTTACTTAGGTTGGTGAATGACTCAAAAAGTTTCAACTGAAGGAAATATGCCCTAGAGGCAATAATAAAGTTATTATTTATTTCCTTATATCATGATAAATGTTTATTATTCATGCTAGAATTGTATGAACCGGAAACATGATACATGTGTGAATACATAGACAAACAGAGTGTCACTAGTATGCCTCTACTTGACTAGCTCGTTGATCAAAGATGGTTAAGTTTCCTAGCCATAGACATGAGTTGTCATTTGATTAATGGGATCACATCATTAGGAGAATGATGTGATTGACTTGACCCATTCCGTTAGCTTAGCACTCGATCGTTTAGTATGTTGCTATTGCTTTCTTCATGACTTATACATGTTCCTATGACTATGAGATTATGCAACTCCCGTTTACCGGAGGAACACTTTGTGTGCTACCAAACGTCACAACGTAACTGGGTGATTATAAAGGTGCTCTACAGGTGTCTCCGAAGGTACTTGTTGGGTTGGCGTATTTCGAGATTGGGATTTGTCACTCCGATTGTCGGAGAGGTATCTCTGGGCCTTCTCGGTAATGCACATCACTTAAGCCTTGCAAGCATTGCAACTAATGAGTTTGTTGCGAGATGATGTATTACAGAACGAGTAAAGAGACTTGCCGGTAACGAGATTGAACTAGGTATTAAGATACCGACGATCGAATCTCGGGCAAGTAACATACCGATGACAAAGGGAACAACGTATGTTGTTATGCGGTTTGACCGATAAAGATCTTCGTAGAATATGTGGGAGCCAATATGGGCATCCAGGTCCCGCTATTGGTTATTGACCGGAGACGTGTCTCGGTCATGTCTACATAGTTCTCGAACCCGTAGGGTCCGCACGCTTAACGTTACGATGACAGTTTTATTATGAGTTTATGAGTTTTGATGTACCGAAGGAGTTCGGAGTCCTGGATGAAATCGGGGACATGACGAGGAGTCTCGAAATGGTCGAGACGTAAAGATCGATATATTGGACGGCTATATTTGGACATCGGAAAGGTTCCGAGTGATTCGGGTATTTTTCAGAGTACCGGAGAGTTACGGGAATTCGTATTGGGCCTTAATGGGCCATACGGGAAAGGAGAGAAAGGCCCCAAAGGGTGGCCGCACCCCTCCCCATGGACTAGTCCGAATTGGACTAGGGAGGGGGGCGCCCCCTTCCTTCCTTCTCCTTCTCCCTTCCCTTCTCCTACTCCAACAAGGAAAGGAGGAGTCCTACTCCCGGTGGGAGTAGGACTCCCCCCTAGGCGCGCCCTCCTCCTAGGCCGCCCGCCTCCCCCTTGCTCCTTTATATACGGGGGTAGGGGGGCACCCCATAGACACAACAATTGATCGATTGATCTCTTAGCCGTGTGCGGTGCCCCCCTCCACCATATTACACCTCGACAATATCGTAGCGGTGCTTAGGCGAAGCCCTGCGTCGGTAGAACATCATCATTGTCACCACGCCGTCGTGCTGACGAAATTCTCCCCCAACACTCGGCTGGATCGGAGTTCGAGGGAAGTCATCGAGCTGAACGTGTGCTGAACTCGGAGGTGCCGTACGTTCGGTACTTGATCGATCGGATCGTGAAGACGTACGACTACATCAACCGCGTTGTGTTAACGCTTCCGCTATCGGTCTACGAGGGTACGTGGACAACACTCTCCCCTCTCGTTGCTATGCATCACCATGATCTTGCGTGTGCGTAGGAAATTTTTGAATTACTACGTTCCCCAACAGTGGTATCAGAGCCAGGTTTTACGCGTTGATGTTATGCACGAGTAGAACACAAGTGAGTTGTGGGCGATATAAGTCATACTGCTTACCAGCATGTCATACTTTGGTTCAGCAGTATTGTGAGATGAAGCGGCCCGGACCAACATTACGCGTACGCTTACGCGAGACCGGTTTCACCGTTGCGAGCACTCGTTGCTTAAAGGTGACTGGCAGGTGTCTGTCTCTCTCACTTTAGTTGAATCGAGTGTGGCTACGTCCGGTCCTTGCGAAGGTTAAAACAACACCAACTTGACAAACTATCGTTGTGGTTTTGATGCGTAGGTAAGAACGGTTCTTGCTAAGCCCGTAGCAGCCACGTAAAACTTGCAACAACAAAGTAGAGGACGTCTAACTTGTTTTTGCAGGGCATGTTGTGATGTGATATGGTCAAAGCATGATGCGAAATTTATTGTATGAGATGATCATGTTTTGTAACCGAGTTATCGGCAACTGGCAGGTGCCATATGGTTGTCGCTTTATTGTATGCAATGCAATCGCCCTGTAATGCTTTACTTTATCACTAAGCGGTAGCGATAGTCGTAGAAGCATAAGATTGGCGAGACGACAACGATGCTATGATGGAGATCAAGGTGTCGCGCCGGTGACGATGGTGATCATGACGGTGCTTCGGAGATGGAGATCACAAGCACAAGATGATGATGGCCATATCATATCACTTATATTGATAGCATGTGATGTTTATCTTTTATGCATCTTATCTTGCTTTGATTGACGGTAGCATTATAAGATGATCCCTCACTAAATTATCAAAGTATAAGTGTTCTCCCTGAGTATGCACCGTTGCGAAAGTTCTTCGTGCTGAGACACCACGTGATGGTCGGGTGTGATAGGCTCTACGTTCAAATACAACGGGTGCAAAACAGTTGCACACGCGGAATACTCAGGTTAAACTTGACGAGCCTAGCATATAACAGATATGGCCTCGGAACACGGAGACCGAAAGGTCGAGCGTGAATCATATAGTAGATATGATCAACATAGTGATGTTCACCATTGAAACTACTCCATCTCACGTGATGATCGGACATTGTTTAGTTGATATGGATCACGTGATCACTTAGATGATTAGAGGGATGTCTATCTAAGTGGGAGTTCTTAAGTAATATGATTAATTGAACTTGAATTTATCATGAACTTAGTACCTGATAGTATCTTGCTTGTCTATGTTAATTGTAGATAGATGGCCGTGCTGTTGTTCCGTTGAATTTTAATGCGTTCCTTGAGAAAGCAAAGTTGAAAGATGATGGTAGCAATTACACGGACTGGGTCTGTAACTTGAGGATTATCCTCATTGCTGCACAGAAGAATTACGTCCTGGAAGCACTGCTGGGTGCCAGGCCTGCCGCAGGAGCAACACCAGATGTTATGAACGTCTGGTAGAGCAAAGCTGATGACTACTCGATAGTTCAGTGTGCCATGCTTTACGGCTTAGAACCGGGTCTTCAACGACGTTTTGAACGTCATGGAGCATATGAGATGTTCCAGGAGTTGAAGTTAATATTTCAAGCAAATGCCCGGATTGAGAGATATGAAGTCTCCAATAAGTTCTATAGCTGCAAGATGGAAGAGAATAGTTCTGTCAGTGAGCATATACTCAAAATGTCTGGGTATAACAATCACTTGATTCAACTGGGAGTTAATCTTCTGGATGATAGCGTCATTGACAGAATTCTTCAATCACTGCCACCAAGCTACAAGAGCTTCGTGATGAACTATAACATGCAAGGGATGGAAAAGACGATTCCCGAGCTCTTCGCAATGCTAAAAGCTGCGGAGGTAGAAATCAAAAAGGAGCATCAAGTGTTGATGGTCAATAAGACCACTAGTTTCAAGAAAAAGGGCAAAGGGAAGAAGAAGGGGAACTTCAAGAAAAATAGCAAGCAAGTTATTGTTCAGGAGAAGAAACCCAAGTCTGGACCTAAGCCTGAGACTGAGTGCTTCTACTGCAAGCAGACTGGTCACTGGAAGCGGAACTACCCCAAGTATTTGGCGGATAAGAAGGATGGCAAGATGAACAAAGGTATATGTGATATACATGTTATTGATGTGTACCTTACTAATGCTCGCAGTAGCACCTGGGTATTTGATACTGGTTCTGTTGCTAATATTTGCAACTCGAAACAGGGGCTACGGATTAAGCGAAGATTGGCTAAGGACGAGGTGACGATGCGCGTGGGAAATGGTTCCAAAGTCGATGTGATCGCGGTCGGCACGCTACCTCTATATCTACCTTCAGGATTAGTTTTAGACCTAAATAATTGTTATTTGGTGCCAGCGTTAAGCATGAACATTATATCTGGATCTTGTTTGATGCGAGACGGTTATTCATTTAAATGAGAGAATAATGGTTGTTCTATTTATATGAGTAATATCTTTTATGGTCATGCACCCTTGAAGAAGTGGTCTATTTTTGTTGAATCTCGATAGTAGTGATAAACATATTCATAATATTGAAGCCAAAAGATGCAGAGTTGATAATGATAGTGCAACTTATTTGTGACACTGCCGTTTAGGTCATATCGGTGTAAAGCGCATGAAGAAACTCCATACTGATGGACTTTTGGAACCACTTGATTATGAATCACTTGGTACTTGCGAACCGTGCCTCATGGGCAAGATGACTAAAACACCGTTCTCCGGAACTATGGAGAGAGCAACAGATTTGTTGGAAATCATACATACAGATGTATGTGGTCCGATGAATATTGAGGCTCGTGGCGGATATCGTTATTTTCTCACCTTCACAGATGATTTGAGCAGATATGGGTATATCTACTTGTTTCAAGAAAGGCAAGGGTAAGAAGAACTTCAAGAAGGACGGCAAGGGAGTTGCCGCGCCCAGTAAGTCAGTTGCTGGGAAGAAGCCAAAGAATGGACCCAAGCCTGAGACTGAGTGCTTTTATTGCAAGGGAAATGTTCATTGGAAGCGGAACTGCCCCAAGTACTTAGCGGATAAGAAGGCAACGTCAAAGGTATATATGATATACATGTTATTGATGTGTACCTTACCAGCGCTCGTAGTAGCTCCTGGGTATTTGATACAGGTGCGGTTGCTCACATTTGTAACTCAAAACAGGAGCTACGGAATAAGCGGAGACTGGCAAAGGACGAGGTGACGATGCGCGTCGGGAACACTTCCAAGGTCGATGTGGTCGCCGTCGGCACGCTACCTCTACATATACCTTCGGGATTAGTTTTAAACCTCAGTAATTGTTATTTAGTACCAGCTTTGAGCATGAACATTGTATCTGGATCTCGTTTGATGCGAGATGGCTACTCATTTAAATCCGAGAATAATGGTTGTTCTATTTATATGAGAGATATGTTTATGATCATGCCCCGCTGGTCAATGGTTTATTTTTATTGAATCTCGAACGTAATGTTACACATATTCATAGTGTGAATGTCAGAAGATGTAAGGTTGATAATGATAGTCCCACATACTTGTGGCACTGCCGCCTTGGTCATATTGGTGTCAAATGCATGAAGAAACTCCATGCAGATGGACTTTTGGAGTCTCTTGATTATGAATCATTTGACACGTGCGAACCATGCCTCTTGGGCAAGATGACCAAGACTCTGTTCTCCGGAACAATGGACCGAGCAACCAACTTGTTGGAAATAATACATACTGATGTATGCGGTCCAATGAGCGTTGAGGCTCGCAGAGGCTATCGTTATGTTCTCACCCTCATTGATGACTTAAGTAGATATGAGTATGTCTACTTAATGAAACACAAGTCTGAGACCTTTGAAAAGTTCAAGGAATTTCAGAGCGAGGTAGAGAATCAACATGACAAGAAAATAAAGTTCTTACGACCAGATCATGGACAAGAATATTTGAGTCACGAGTTTGGCACGCACTTAAGGAAATGTGGAATTGTTTCACAACTCACGCCGCCTGGAACACCTCAGCGTAATGGTGTGTCTGAACGTCATAATCACACTCTATTGGATATGGTGCGATCTATCATGTCTCTTACCGATCTACTGCTATCATTTTAGGGTTATGCTTTAGAGACTGCCGCATTCACTTTAAATAGGGCACCGTCTAAATCCGTTGAGACGACACCATATGAATTTTGGTTTGGGAAGAAACCTAAGCTGCCGTTTCTGAAAGTTTGGGGATGCGATGCTTATGTCAAGAAACTTCAACCTGAAAAGCTCGAACCCAAATCGGAAAAGTGCGTCTTTATAGGATACCCTAAGGAAACTATTGGTATACCTTCTACCTCAGATCCGAAGGCAATATCTTTGTTGCCAAGAATGGATCCTTTTTGGAGAAAGAGTTTCTCTCGGAAGAAGTAAGTGGGAGGAAAGTAGAACTTGATGAGGTACCCCCTCTTGAACCGGAGAGTAGCACAGCACTGGAAGATGTTTCTATGGTGCCTGCACCGACTAGAGAGGAAGTTAGTGATGATGATCATGAAACTTTGGATCAAGTTGCTACTAAACTTCGTAGGTCCACGAGGACACGTTCCGCACCAGAGTGGTATGGCAACCATGTCTTGGAAATCATGTTGTTAGACAACGGTGAACCTTCGAACTATGAAGAAGCGATGGCGGGCCCGGATTCCAACAAATGTCTTGAAGCCATGAAATCCGAGATAGGATCCATGTATGAGAACAAAGTATGGACTTTGGTGGACTTGCCCGATGACCAGCAATGTTGGGGAACGTTGTATTTCAAAAAATTTCCTACGATCACGCAAGATCTATCTAGGAGAAGCATAGCAACGAGCGGGGAGAGTGTGTCCACATACCCTCGTAGACCGAAAGCGGAAGCGTTTATCAACGCGGTTGATGTAGTCGTACGTCTTCACGGTCCGACCGATCCTAGCACCGAATGTACGGCACCTCCATGTTCAGCACACGTTCAGCTCGATGACGTCCCTCGTACTCTTGATCTAGTTGAGGCCGAGGGAGAGTTCCCTCAGCACGACGATATGACCGAGGTGTGTAACTGTGGAGGGGGGCACCGCACACGGCTAAGAGATTGTCTGATGTGCCATTAGGGTGCCCCCTAGCCACGTATATAAAGGAGGGAGAGGGAGAGGCAGCCGGCCTAATACGTCTCCAACGTATCTATAAATTTTGATTGCTCCATGCTATTATATATTCTGTTTTGGATGTTTAATGGACTTTATTATACACTTTTATATTATTTTTGGGACTAACCTACTAACCCAAGGCCCAGTGCAAATTGCTGTTTTTTTGCCTATTTCAATGTTTCGCAGAAAAGGAATATCAAACGGAGTCCAAACGGAATGAAACCTTCGGGAGCGTGATTTTTGGAACAAACGTGATCCAGAGGACTTGGAGTGGACGTCAAGAAACGAACGAGGAGGCCACGAGGCAGGAGGCGCGCCTGCCCCCCGGGCGCGCCCCCACCCTCGTGGGCCCCTCGTGGCTCCACCGACCTACTTCTTCATCCTATATATACCTACGTACCCCAAAACCATCCAGGAGCACCACGAAACCCTATTTCCACCGCCGCAACCTTCTGTACCCGTGAGATCCCATCTTGGGGCCTTTTCCGGCGCTCCGCCGGAGGGGGAATCAATCACGGAGGGCTTCTACATCAACACCATAGCCTCTCCGATGATGTGTGAGTAGTTTACCATAGACCTTCGGGTCCATAGTTATTAGCTAGATGGCTTCTTCTCTCTCTTTGGATCTCAATACAAAGTTCTCCTCGATCTTCTTGGAGATCTATTCGATGTAACTCTTTTTTGCGGTGTGTTTGTCGAGATCCGATGAATTGTGGGTTTATGATCAAGATTATCTACGAACAATATTTGAATCTTCTCTGAATTCTTTTATGTATGATTGGTTATCTTTGCAAGTCTCTTCGAATTATCAGTTTGGTTTGTTCACTAGATTGATCTTTCTTGCAATGGGAGAAGTGCTTAGCTTTGGGTTCAATCTTGCGTTGCTCGATCCCAGTGACAGAAAGGGAAACGACACGTATTGTATTGTTGCCATCGAGGATAAAAAGATGGGTTTTATTCATATTGCTTGAGTTTATCCCTCTACATCATGTCATCTTACCTAATGTGTTACCCTGTTCTTATGAACTTAATACTCTAGATGCATGCTGGATAGCGGTCGATGTGTGGAGTAATAGTAGTAGATGCAGGCAGGAGTCGGTCTACTTGTCACGGACGTGATGCCTATATACATGAGCATGCCTGGATATTCTCATAATTATGCACTTTTCTATCAATTGCTCGACAGTAATTTGTTCACCCACCGTAATACTTATGCTATCTTGAGAGAAGCCACTAGTGAAACCTATGGCCCCCGGCTATATTTTCCATCATATTAATCTTCCGTCAACTAGCTATTTCTGGCGCCGTTTATTTTGCAATCTTTATTTTTAACCTTTATCATAAAAATACCAAAAATATTATCTTATCATCTCTATCAGATCTCACTTTTGCAAGTGGCCGTGAAGGGATCGACAACCCGTTTATCGTGTTGGTTGCAAGGTTCTTATTTGTTTGTGTAGGTACGAGGGACTTGCGTGTGGCCTCCTACTGGATTGATACCTTGGTTCTCAAAAACTGAGGGAAATACTTACGCTACTTTGTTGCATCACCCTTTCCTCTTCAAGGGAAAACCAACGCATGCTCAAGAGGTAGCAAGAAGGATTTCTAGTGCCATTGCCGGGGAGTCTACACACAAGTCAAGACATACCAAGTACCCATCACAAACTCTTATCCCTCGCATTACATTATTTGCCATTTGCCTCTCATTTTCCTCTCCCCCACTTCACCCTTGGCGTTTTATTCGCCCTCTCTTTTCGTTCGTCTTTCTCTCGCTTGCTTCTTGTGTGATCGTTCTCTGTGCTGCCGTTATGTCTGAAATTGGGAAGGTTATCATTGATAAGGATAGTAATATGGAAAATTTTGATGTTTTTGATGATCCTCTTGAAGATTCTACTATTTTACACAATAAAAAGTTTCGGATTGGTAGCGGTAGTATAATTGGGAAAGGAGTTATTCAAGATTTCTTTACTTGTGCTGGTACCCTACCCTCTATGGGTGGGTCTATTCTTCATAGAACTAGTAGTCTTGCGGATGCTATATCCTTGCTCGTAGTTGAACTTGAAAGACAATTTATGCATTTGCATCCTTGCATACAAAGGATTTTTCTAGAATTTTCCAATATCGAGCATTCTTCTATTAAGCGAGCGGCTACTATCTTTATGGCTCATGAGTTCAGATTTATAATGAAAGAGGCCAATGAAATTTTTGCGCATTATAGGGTGGACGCTGTTCGTCCTCCCATAGAGGCTATCCTTTTTAATCAAGAAGACTTAATGCGCTTACGATCCTTAGATCATGTTGCTTACAATGAAAACCTTAGAAAAAAGGTTCCTACCGATGTTCCAGTTGATAGAATTTCTGAAATTAATGATGACTTTGCTATTCAGAACAATGGATTAGGTTTTTCTCTTGAACAAAGGCTCATGACTTATTGCCAAAATAATGCTTAATGATGAATTGGTTGTACAATATAAGGGGCCAAAGGAGGAACCCATACCTCCCGAGCTTGATCTTGGGGACTTTTGTCCTATTAAATTTAGCCCTTTTGATTACTTTTGCTTGCCACAAAGAAAACTTGCTGCTGAACGTAGGGAATATGAGATGAGTTTTCTTGATTTAGCTTACCATCATTATGGCAATACCTAGATCTATCCTTGCCTTTATGCCTAGTTAGGGGCGTTAAACGATAGCGCTTGTTGGGAGGCAACCCAATTTTATTTTAGACTCTTGCTTTTTGGTTCTGTTTAGTAATAAATAATCCATCTAGATTCTGTTTAGATGTGGTTTTATGTTTTAATTAGTGTTTGTGTCAAGTAGAACCTTTGGGAAGACTTGGGTGAAGTCTTTTTGATCTTGCTGTAAAAAACAGAAACTTTAGCGCTCACGAGATTAGCTACAACCTTTTAATGGAGAGTGATATTTAGTTGATTCTTTTTGTAGATGATTAATAAATAAATTCCTCACGTCCATCAATTTATTTTAGAATTTTTGGAGTTCCAGAAGTATGCGTTTGATACAGATTACTACAGACTGTTCTGTTTTTGACAGATTCTGTTTTTCGTGTGTTGTTTGCTTATTTTGATGAATCTATGGCTAGTAATGGAGTTTATGAACCATAGAGAAGTTGGAATACAGTATTTTTAACACCAGTATAAATAAAGAATGAGTTCATTACAGTACCTTGAAGTGGTGTTTTGTTTTCTTTCGCTAACGGAGCTCACGAGATTTTCTGTTAAGTTTTGTGTTGTGAAGTTTTCATGTTTTGGGTAAAGATTTGATGGATTATGGAACAAGGAGTGGCAAGAGCCTAAGCTTGGGGATGCCCAAGGCACCCCAAGGGAAAATCCAAGGACAACCAAAAATCCTAAGCTTGGGGATGCCCCGGAAGGCATCCCCTCTTTTGTCTTCGTCCATCGGTAACTTTACTTGGAGCTATATTTTTATTCACCACATGATATGTGTTTTGCTTGGAGCGTCTTGTATGATTTGAGTCTTTGCTTTTTAGTTCACCACAATCATCCTTGCTGTACACACCTTTTGGGAGAGACACACATTAATCGGAATTTATTAGAATACTCTATGTGCTTCACTTATATCTTTTGAGCTAAACAATTTTGCTCTAGTGCTTCACTTATATCTTTTAGAGCACGGTGGTGGTTTTATTTTATAGAAATTATTGATCTCTCATGCTTCACTTATATTATTTTGAGAGTCCTTTAGAACAGCATGGTAATTTGCTTTGGTTATAAAATTAGTCCTAATATGATAGGCATCCAAGATGGATATAATAAAAACTTCCATATAAGTGCATTGAATACTAGGAGAAGTTTGATACTTGATGATTGTTTTGAGATATGGAGATAGTGATATTAAAGTTGTGCTAGTTGAGTAGTTGTGAATTTGAGAAATACTTGTGTTAAAGTTTGCAAGTCCCGTACCATGCACGTATGGTAAACGTTGTGTAACAAATTTGAAACATGAGGTGTTCTTTGATTGTCATCCTTATGAGTGGCGGTCGGGGACGAGCGATGGTCTTTTCCTACCAATCTATCACCCTAGGAGCATGCACATAGTGCTTGGTTTTTGATGACTTGTAGATTTTTGCAATAAGTATGTGAGTTCTTTATTACTAATGTTGAGTCCATGGATTATACGCACTCTCAACCTTCCATCATTGCCAGCCTCTTCGGTACCGTGCATTGCACTTTTTCACCTTGAGAGTTGGTGCAAACTTCGCCGGTGCATCCAAACCCCGTGATAAGATACACTCTATCACACATAAACCTCCTTATATCTTCCTCAAAACAGCCACCATACCTACCTATTATGGCATTTCCATAGCCATTCCGAGATATATTGCCATGCAACTTTCCATCATTCCGTTTTTATGACACGCTTCATCATTGTCATATTGCCTTGCAGGATCATGTAGTTGACATTGTATTTGTGGCAAAGCCACCATGCATATTATTTCATACATGTCACTCTTGATTCATTGCCCATCCCGGTACACTGCCGGAGGCATTCATATAGAGTCATATTTTGTTCTAAGTATCGAGTTGTAATCATTGAGTTGTAAATGAATAGAAGTGTGATGATCATCATTAATAGAGCATTGTCCCCCCCCCCACAAAAGAGAAAGGCAAAAAAAAGGCCCAAAAAAGAGAAATAAAAAGGGGCAATGCTACTATACTTTTTCCACATTTGTGCTTCAAAGTAGCACCATGATCTTTATGATAGAGAGTCTCTTGTTTTATCACTTTTATATACTAGTGGGAATTTTTCATTATAGAACTTGGCTTGTATATTCCAACAATGGGCTTCCTCAAGTGCCCTAGGTCTTCGTGAGCAAGAAAGTTGGATGCACACCCACTTAGTTTATTTTGTTGAGCTTTCATACATTTATAGCTCTAGTGCATCCGTTGCATGGCAATCCCTACTCCTTGCATTGACATCAATTGATGGGCATCTCCCTAGCCCGTTGATTAGCCGCGTCAATGTGAGACATTCTCCTTTTTTGTCTTCTCCACACAACCCCCATCATCATTATTCTATTCCACCCATAGTGCTATATCCATGGCTCACGCTCATGTATTGCGTGAAAGTTGAAAAAGTTTGAGATTACTAAAGTATGAAACAATTGCTTGGCTTGTCATCGGGGTTGTGCAAGATGAGAGCAATCTTGTGTGATGAAAATGGAGCATGACCAAACTATATGATTTTGTAGGGATGAACTTTCTTTGGCCATGTTATTTTGAGAAGACATAATTGCTTAGTTAGTATGCTTGAAGTATTATTATTTTTATGTCAATATTAAACTTTTATATTGAATCTTTCGGATCTGAACATTCATGCCACAATAAAGAAAATTACATTGAAGAATATGCTAAGTAGCATTCCACATCAAAAATTCTGTTTTTATCATTTACCTACTCGAGGACGAGCATGAATTAAGCTTGGGGATGCTTGATACGTCTGCAACGTATCTATAATTTTTGATTGCTCCATGCTATTATATATTCTGTTTTGGATGTTTAATGGGATTTATTATACACTTTTATATTATTTTTGGGACTAACCTATTAACCCAAGGCCCAGTGCAAATTGCTGTTTTTTTTGCCTATTTCAGTGTTTCGCAGAAAAGGAATATCAAACGGAGTCCAAATGGAATGAAACCTTCGCGAGCATGATTTTTGGAACAAACGTGATCCAGAGGACTTGGAGTGGACGTCAAGAAACGGGATTCCACCTCCCACACGGAGTAGGAAAGGGGAAGGGAGAAGCAGAAGGAAATGGGGGGGGGCCCTTCTCCTAGTCCTAATCGGCCTCCTGCCCAGGGGGGGGGGGGGGCGCACCAGCCCCTTGTGGGCTGGTGTGCTTCCCTCTTATGGCCCATAAGGCCCATAACTTCTCCCGAGGGGTTCCGGTAACCTCCCGGTACTCCGGAAAAATGCCCGAACCACACGGAACCATTCCGATATGCAAATGCAACCTTCCAATATATGAATCTTTACCTCTCAACCATTTTGAGATTCCTCGTCATGTCAGTGATCTCATCCGGGACTCCGAACAAGCTTAGGTCATTAAATCACATAACTCATAATACAAATCGTCATCGAACGTTAAGCGTGCGGACCCTACGGGTTCGAGAACTATGTAGACATGACCGAGACACATCTCCGGTCAATAACCAATAGTAGAACCTAGATGCTCATATTGGCTCCTACATATTCTACGAAGATCTTTATCGGTCAAACCGCATAACAACATACATTGTTCCCTTTGTCGTTGGTATGTTACTTGCCTGAGGTTCAATCGTCGGTATCCTCATACCTAGTTCAATCTCGTTACCGGCAAGTCTCTTTACTCGTTCCATAATGCATCATCCCGTAACTAACTCATTAGTCACATTGCTTGCAAGGCTTATAGTGATGTGCATTACCGAGAGGGCCCAAAGATACCTCTCCGATACTCGGAGTGACAAATCCTAATCTCGATCTATGCCAACTCAACAAACACCATCGGAGACACCTGTTGTAACGCCCAAGATGCGGCTATATCTCCCACGTGTCGAGGCACGACTTAGAGGCATAACCGCATTTTGGTTTTGTCGCAAGAAGGGTCATCTTCACACAATCCCATGTACAAGAACAAGGATAGAATAAATAGTTGGCTTACAATCGCCATGTCACACAATGATCAAATAATTCATACATCATTCAGAGTACACACATAGTCCGACTACGGACAAATCACTGGTGCATGTCGGTCCTGAACAAACGGTTTTAACCCCTTTCCGCAACGGCATTTGGAACCATCGCCAAGTGAGTGTGGGCGATAGGGGGGGGTCCTTCCCACACGACCCATAAATCGTCGGGGATAGGCCCTCCTGGGACCCAGGCTGGGGCCGTGTGAGATCGGGCGAGGCATAGAAACCCAATCATTTCTGTAGGTATGTACGTCCCACACGGTGAATCCCAGAAATCATTTCCGTAGGTATGTACATCCCACACGGTAAATCCTAGAAATCATTTCCGTAGGTATGTACATCCCACACGGTGAATCCCAGAAAATCATTTCCGTTCGTATGTATATCACACACAGTCAATCCAAGGAATACGTTTCTGTTCTTATGTACATCCCACATAGTCAATCCAAGGAAATCGTTTCCGTTCGGACGTACATCCCACACAGATTTATGTGTAGGATCATGTGTGAAAGGTGTAACTATCACACACGGTCTGCGTTGGTTAACTGTTTGCTTTTATCAACTATATCACACACGATTTGACGAAGAAAACTGTGTGGCATTGGGCTATCCATCGCAAGCGCTTTTACTGCTAGAACCATTTGCAAAGGTCCATGACACATTTAGCAGGTTTATTAGTTTACAATTAATAATTCCAGTATTATGCAAATTCACATTTCATATCGAACAGCTGTTTGCCAATTTCATATCAGGCACATAAGTATATTATAACATCACAGTACAATAGCTACATGAAAACAACACAGTACAACATATAGCTAGTTCAACTTCATAAGAACAATATATTCATTTCCCTAATTGAGATCATCCAGGCTCGTCTTATCCACCTCTGCTTTCAGTTAAGTAAGAACCCGTTTTGCACGGGCCAACTGGGAAAGTGCCTCCTCCTTCGCCAACAACATCTTAGCAAAGTCTGATTTAAAAAATCTGAGCTCATTCTCCACCTTCAACTTTTTATCCCGCATCTTGAAATATGCTTCTGTGTTGACAAGACTTTCTCTAAGCCTACGTGCGTTCTCTTCCTCATACATGCTCCAAAGCTTCGCTAGGCACATCTTCAAAGACTGTGGCCACTCTTGATCAACCCACACCAAGTAAGAACACTTCCGTTCATCCTATAATATTTAAAACTAGACCAGTAAAAATTGTAGGGTAAATGGGTTTATAGCAACATAGAAAATCACCAATGCTTATTTTGAAAAACTAAAGAAACATGTTAATTATGACATATCTTCTCAAAAAGATCAATGTGCAAAGGAAATAATTGGTTCTGAGACAACAACCAAATTCCGGAACATCAGAAGCTATAATTAACTACAACGACGCTACAAGTTCTTACTCATGTACAATAAATAACAAATTGAACATTTTATGAGGAAGGTAATATAACCGCAACAGCATAGCGACAGTGTTTGGATGACAGAAAATTGATACAAACAGGTGTGTACATGCACAAATTTAGTAACATAGAACTAATAGCACTAAGGCCGTCCACTATGTATGCCAAAACTGGGGTAAAGACAACTGTTGCTACATCTCGCACCGGTGCCTTGCACTGGCGAGCCGATGCAGTGGAAAGAAAAATCAGGGACCCAGACTCCGGAGCACGTAGTTGCTCCGATGCCCAGTTCCTTCGTGCCATAAAGATTTAGTATTTTACTGTTTGGCTGCTCGGATGTGTGGACCAAAGTTGTCTGCACAAACTGCTGAAGCGGTGCCAAATAATTTTCTAATGGCACCGCTGATGAGATGGCAACAATTTAAGATACTAGGTACAAACTGTGACACTTTCTTAGGATGCGTTTGGTTGAAGGTGTGGTATGAATTGGTTGGGATCGTGAAAGTGTCTGAATCACATCTAACAAATGATTTGTAACAACGAAAGAGGGTCTAACCTTCTCTGCACATGCCAGAAACTTCCTCCCACTGTCCACAGAATCAAACGCAACTAGCTTCACGCATGGAGATTGATGGTGACAACAAGCAGATAGATCTTCAGCCACCTGATACGTCTCCATCGTATCTATAATTTTTGACTGTTCCATGCCAATATTCTACAACTTTCATATACTTTTGGCAACTTTTTATACTATTTTTGGGACTAACATATTGATCCAGTGCCCAGTGCCAGTTCCTGTTTGTTGCATGTTTTATGTTTCGTAGAAACCCCATATCAAACGAAGTCCAAACGGGATAAAACTAGACGGAGAATATTTTTGGAATATTTGTGAAATATGGGAAGAAGAATCAATGCGAGACGGTGCCCGAGGGGGCCACGAGGCAGGGGGCGCGCCCCTGACCCTCGTGGGCACCCCGTAAGGCGGTTGCTGCTCTTCTTTGGTCGCAAGAAAGCTAATTTTCGGGAAAAAATCTTGGCGAAGGTTTTAATCCAATCGGAGTTACGGATCTCCAGATATATAAGAAACGGTGAAAGGGCAGAATACCAGAGCGTAGAAACAGAGAGAGACAGAGACAGATCCAATCTCGGAGGGGCACTCGCCCCTCCCATGCCATGGAGACCAAGGACCAGAGGGGAAACCCTTCTCCCATCTAGGGAGGAGGTCAACTAAGAATAAGAAGGAGGGGCTCTCTCTCCCCTCGCTTCCGGTGGCGCCGGAGTGCCACCGGGGGCCATCATCATCACCGCAATCTTCACCAACAACTTCACCGCCATCATCACCAACTCTTCCCCCCTCTATGCAGCGGTGTATCCCCTCTTCTACCTGCTGTAATCTCTACTTAAACATGGTGCTCAACGCTATATATTATTTCCCAATGATGTATGGCTATCCTATGATGTTTGAGTAGATCCGTTTTGTCCTATGGGTTAATTGATGATCGTGATTGGTTTGAGTTGCATGTTTTATTATTGGTGCTGTCCTATGGTGCTCTTCGTGTCGCGCAAGCGTGAGGGATCCCCGCTGTAGGGTTTGCAATATGTTGATGATTTGCTTATGGTTGGTGGTGTGAGTGACAGAAGCATATACCCGAGTAAGTAGGTTGTTTACGTATGGGAATAAAGAGGACTTGATACTTTAATGCTATGGTTGGGTTTTACCTTAATGATCTTTAGTAGTTGCAGATGCTTGCTAGAGTTCCAATCATAAGTGCATATGATCCAAGTAGAGAAAGTATGTTAGCTTATGCCTCTTCCTCAAATAAAATTGCAATAGTGATTACCGGCCTAGGGACAAATAACTTTCTTGTGACAAAAAGCTCTCTACTAAAACTAACTTAGTTGTGTCTTTATCTAAACAGCTCCTAGATTTTATTTACGTGCTCTTTATCATCTTGCAAACTTATCCAACAACACCTACAAAGTACTTCTAGTTTCATACTTGTTCTAGGTAAAGCGAACGTTAAGCGTGCGTAGAGTTGTATCGGTGGTCGATAGAACTTGAGGGAATATTTGTTCTACCTTTAGCTCCTCGTTGGGTTCGATACTCTTACTTATCGAAATAGGCTACAATTGATCCACTATACTTGTGGGTTATCAAGACCTTTTTCTAGCGCCGTTGCCGGGGAGCAATAGCGTGGGGTGAATATCCTCGTGTGTGCTTGTTTGCTTTATCACTAAGTAATTTTTATTTGCTGTTCTTAGTTGTTCTCTATCTTTAGTTATGGATATGGAACACGAAATACCAAAAAAATTAGGTTTACTTGCTACTCATGGAGATGGGGAAACCCTCGATGCTCATTATGTGAAAGATATTATGTAATACTTTGATAATCCCGAGAAAACCCCATTCAATTTTGTAATGGGAGACACGTTGGATCAACGTGAATACTTTAGGGATTATCGCTTGACTCAAAAAGGGAAACTATTATGGGATCAAATTTATATGTTGAAGTGGTATGCTAGGCAACTATGCTTGAGATATGATTATACTTGTTGCTCTAGGATGAAGGCTCCACACCTTCCCTTTTCATGCAAATTTAATGATAATGAAACCTTGGCTTCTTATGCTAGAGGTATATATGATTACTATGATGTGGAACGAATAGAAGAATTTGTTGCTTTTAAGGGTGCATGTGAAACTGAATCTTTGTTTAAAGAATTTGAAGATTTTGATGATTCAGTTTATAGACCTGAAAATTTAGCTATCCTTAAATATTGCTATGAGAATTATGAATACAATGCCGATATTGATGTGTTTATTGAGAAAGTCTCGGCTGTCCAAGAAGAGACTAATATTTTGCAGGAGTCTATGGAAGAAGAAATTAATGACATTGTGAGCTCATTGTATGAAAAAGATGAGGAGGAGAGCGAAGAACAAAAGGAGGAAGAGCGGATTGATCACCCATGCCCACCTTCTAATGAGAGTAACTCTTCAAGTCATACATTGTTTAATTTCCCTTCGTGCTTACCGAAGGATGATTGCTATGATGACTGTTATGATCCCGTTGATTCTCTTGAAATATCCCTTTTCGATGATACTTGCTATGCTTGTGGCCAAGATGTCAATATGAATTATGCTTATGGAGATGAACTTGCTATAGTTCCTTATGTTAAACATGAAATTGTTGCTATTGCACCCACGCATGATAGTCCTATTATCTTTTTGAATTCTCCCGACTACACTATATCGGAGAAGTTTGCCTTTATTATGGATTATATTGATGGGTTGCCTTTTACTGTTGCACATGATGATTTTGATAGATATAATATGCATGTGCTTGCTGCTCCTACTTGCAATTATTATGAGAGAGGAACTATATCTCCACCTCTCTATGTTTCCAACATGATAAAATTGCAAGAAACTGTTCATACTATGCATTGGCCTTTACTATGTGTGCATGAATTGTTCTTTTATGACATGCCGATGCATAGGAAGAGAGTTAGACTTCGTCATTTCTTAATATATGTGGCTTTGTGCTCACTACTAAATGCTACCTTGGGATCCGGGTGGATTCACTACTTGAGCACTATATGCGTAGCTTAATGGCTTTAAAGAAAGTGCTGCCAGGGAGACAACCCGGAAGTTTTAGAGAGTCATTTATTTCTGTTGAGTGCTTTTATATAGTTTAAAAACAACAAAAATAAAGAGGGGAACCCGAAACTTTTCAAAAAGGGAAGTGAAAGTGAAAGAGACAAGCATTGTTGAAGTGGGAGAGCTCCTTGAGCTTTGTTCATGCTCACGGAAACTTTGTGAATCTTAATTACAGAAACTTTTCAATAAAAATAATCATCCCGTTGTACAATTCCATTGTATTATAAAAATAATGTGCCAAGGTTTGCCTTTAGGATCTTTACAATGCTTGTTGGTTTGTGCGGTGCAGGACAGAAACTTTGTCTGTAGTGCGCAATTTTACATTTTTTACTGGAAAGTCAAATGGTTCTGATTCTTTCTGCACTGTCTTTCTATACAAATTTTTTATTTTTCCTAATTTTGGCAGAAGTTTTGGAGTACCAGAGGTATGGTGAATGTTCAGATTATTACAGACTGTCCTGTTTAAAACAGATTCTGTTTTTGATGCATAGTTTGCTTGTTTTGACGAAACTATCAATTTCTATCAATGGATTAAGCCATGGAAAAGTTATACTATAGTAGACACAATTCAAAAACAAAATATGAATTGGTTTACAACAGTACTTAGAGTAGTGATTTACTTTATTATACTAACGGATCTTACCGAGTTTTCTGTTGAAGTTTTGTGTGGATGAAGTGTTCGATGATCGAGAAGGTCTCGATATGAGGAAAAGGAGGAGAGCCAATAGCTCAAGCTTGGGGATTCCCAAGGCACCCCAAGTAAATATTCAAGGAGACTCAAGCTTCTAAGCTTGGGGATGCCCCGGAAGGCATCCCCTCTTTCTTCAACAAGTATCGGTATGTTTTCGGATTCGTTTCGTTCATGCGATATGTGCAAATCTTGGAGCGTCTTTTGCATTTAGTTTTCACTTTTCTTTTATGCACCATGCTGGTATGAGATAGTACTTGGTTGATTTATAGAATGCTCTTTGCACTTCACTTATATCTTTTGAGTATGGCTTTATAGAATGCTTCATGTGGTTCACTTATATCATTTGAAGTTTGGATTGCCTGTTTCTCTTCACATAGAAAACCTCCATTTGTAGAATGCCCTTTTGCTTCACTTATATTTGTTAGAGCGTGGGCGTATCTTTTGTAGAAAGAATTAAACTCTCTTGCTTCACTTATATCTATTTAGAGAGATGACAGGAACTGGTCATTCACATGGTTAGTCATAAAATCCTACATAAAACTTGTAGATCACTGAATATGATATGTTTGATTCCTTGCAATAGTTTTGCGATATAAAGATGGTGATATTAGAGTCATGCTAGTGGGTAGTTGTGGATTGTAGAAATACTTGTGTTGAAGTTTGTGATTCCCGTAGCATGCACGTATGGTGAACCGTTATGTGATGAAGTTGGAGCATGATTTATTTATTGATTGTCTTCCTTATGAGTGGCGGTCGGGGACGAGCGACGGTCTTTTCCTACCAATCTATCCCCTAGGAGCATGCGCATAGTACTTTGTTTCAATGACTAATAGATTTTTGTAATAAGTATGCGAGTTCTTTATGACTAATGTTGAGTCCATGGATTATACGCACTCTCACCCTTGCATCATTGCTAGCCTCTTCGGTACCGTACATTGCCCTTTCTCACCTCAAGAGTTGGTGCAAGCTTCGCCGGTGCATCCAAACCCCGTGATATGATACGCTCTATCACACATAAGCCTCCTTATATCTTCCTCAAAACAGCCACCATACCTACCTATTATGGCATTTCCATAGCCATTCTGAGATATATTGCCATGCAACTTCCATCATCATCATATACATGACTTGAGCATCATTGTCATATTGCTTTGCATGATTGTAAGATAGCTAGCATGATGTTTTCATGGCTTGTCCGTTTTGATGTCATTGCTACGCTAGATCATTGCACATCCCGGTACACCGCCGGAGGCATTCATATAGAGTCATATCTTTGTTCTAGTATCGAGTTGTAATATTGAGTTGTAAGTAAATAAAAGTGTGTTGATCATCATTATTAGAGCATTGCCCCAGTGAGGAAAGGATGATGGAGACTATGATTCCCCCACAAGTCGGGATGAGACTACGGACTTTAAAAATAAATAGAAGAGGCCAATGAAGCCCAAATAAAAAAAAGAGGCCAAAGAAGCCCACCAAAAAGAAAAAAAAGAAAAAAAAGAGAGAAAAAGAGAGAAGGGGTAATGTTACTATACTTTTACCACACTTGTGCTTCAGAGTAGCACCATGTTCTTCATATAGAGAGTCTCTTGAGTTATCACTTTCATATACTAGTGGGAATTTTCATTATAGAACTTGTCTTGTATATTCCGATGACGGGCTTCCTCAAATGCCCGAGGTCTTCATGAGCAAGCAAGTTGGATGCACACCCACTTAGATTCCAGTTTGAGCTTTCATACACTTATAGCTCTTAGTGCATCCGTTGCATGGCAATCCCTACTCCTCACATTGATATCAATTGATGGGCATCTCCACAGCCCGTTGATTAGCCGCGTCGATGTGAGACTTTATCCCTTTTTTTGTCTTCTCCACACAACCTCCATCATCATATTCTATTCCATCCATAGTGCTATGTCCATGGCTCACGCTCATGTATTGCGTGAAAGTTGAAAAGGTTTGAGAACGTCAAAAGTATGAAACAATTGCTTGGCTTGTCATCGGGGTTGTGCATGATTTGAATATTTTGTGTGGTGAAGATGGAGCATAGCCAGACTATATGATTTTGTAGGGATAACTTTCTTTGGCCATGTTATTTAAAAAAAACATGATTGCTTTATTAGTATGCTTGAAGTATTATTGTCTTAATGTCAAATGATAGACTATTGCTTTGAATCACTCGTGTCTTAATATTCATGCCATGATTAGATATATGATCAAGATTGTGCTAGGTAGCATTCCGCATCAAAAATTATCTTTTTATCATTTACCTACTTGAGGACGAGCAGGAATTAAGCTTGGGGATGCTGATACTTCTCCGTCGTATCTATATTTTTTGATTGTTCCAAGCCAATATTCTACAACTTTCATATACTTTTGGCAACTTTTTATACTATTTTTGGGACTAACATATTGATCCAGTGCCCAGTGCCAGTTCCTGTTTGTTGCATGTTTTATGTTTCGCAGAAACCCCATATCAAACGGAGTCCAAACGGGATAAAAACGGACGGAGAATATTTTTGGAATATTTGTGAAATATGGGAAGAAGAATCAACGCGAGAAGGTGCCCGAGGGGGCTACGAGGCAGGGGGCGCGCCTGCCCCCCTAGGCGCACCCCTGACCCTTGTGGGCATCCCGTAAGGCGGTTGCTGCTCTTCTTTGGCCGCAAGAAAGCTAATTTTTGGGAAAAAATCTTGGAGAAGGTTTCAATCCAATCGGAGTTACGGATCTCCGGATATATAAGAAACGGTGAAAGGGCAGAATACCAGAGCGCAGAAACAGAGAGAGACAGAGAGACAGATCCAATCTCGGAGGGGCTCTCGCCCCTCCCATGCCATGGAGACCAAGGACCAGAGGGGAAACCCTTCTCCCATCTAGGGAGGAGGTCAGGGAAGAAGAAGAAGGAGGGGGGCTCTCTCCCCCTGCCTTCCGGTGGCGCCGGAGTGCCACCAGGGGCCATCATCATCACCGCAATCTTCACCAACAACTTCACCGCCATCATCACCAACTCTTCCCCCCTCTATGCAGCGGTGTATCCCCTCTTCTACCCGCTGTAATCTCTACTTAAACATGGTGCTCAACGCTATATATTATTTCCCAATGATGTATGGCTATCCTATGATGTTTGAGTAGATCCGTTTTGTCCTATGGGTTAATTGATGATCGTGATTGGTTTGAGTTGCATGTTTTATTATTGGTGCTGTCCTATGGTGCTCTCCGTGTCGCGCAAGTGTGAGGGATCCCCGCTGTAGGGTTTGCAATATGTTCATGATTTGCTTATGGTGGGTGGCGTGAGTGATAGAAGCATATACCCGAGTAAGTAGGTTGTTTACGTATGGGAATAAAGAGGACTTGATACTTTAATGCTATGGTTGGGTTTTACCTTAATGATCTTTAGTAGTTGCAGATGCTTGCTAGAGTTCCAATCATAAGTGCACATGGTCCAAGTAGAGAAAGTATGTTAGCTTATGCCTCTCCCTCAAATAAAATTGCAATAGTGATTACTGGTCTAGTTATCGATTGCCTAGGGACAAATAACTTTCTCGTGACAAAAAGCTCTCTACTAAAACTAACTTAGTTGTGTCTTTATCTAAACAGCTCCTAACTTTTATTTACGTGCTCTTTATTATCTTGCAAACTTATCCAACAAAACCTACAAAGTACTTCTAGTTTCATACTTGTTCTAGGTAAAGCGAACGTTAAGCGTGCGTAGAGTTGTATCGGTGGTCGATAGAACTTGAGGGAATATTTGTTCTACCTTTGGCTCCTCGTTGGGTTCGACACTCTTACTTATCGAAAGAGGCTACAATTGATCCCCTCTACTTGTGGGTTATCGCCACCCCGCTCCATTCATTGCCACTGATGGTCCTAGGGAGCTACAAGAGGAAGAAGTGACTCAAATCGACCGCCGGGTGAAAATCCTTCATTCCAAGTCATAGCCCGAGAGAGAGAAGAGAGGCATACCCGGGTGATGAAAGAGTAGTCGCCGGAGGAGGAACCGCTGGAGAGGTCGTTGAAGAAGACCATGGCGACCCCGGCGGTAGGATGCGAGACGGCGAGAGCGAGGAAGCGGTTATAGCTTAGCAAGGAAGGAAGGAAGGAGGAAATAGGGGAAATGTGACTTGTGGTCAGGGAGAAAAGGGGGTGGGGAAGGGGGGCGGGGGTAGATATTTTGGCAGTAGGCCAAAATTTTGGAAATGTGGAGGGAAACTTTGCGCGCGGCGCCGCCGGACCATTCACTTTGAACGATTGTGTGCATCGCAAATGAGTCTTCTGCTTTACGCGCGTGGGATGAGTTTGATAATTTAAATTTTGGTGGAAATTTTCCCGGGTACGTCATTGCATAATTTAACATCGCTTGCTAATTTGGGCATACAAAAGAGCGTACAGCAGACATACCGCACTTACTGAATCAAACAATTTTAGTAATTACACAGAGCCAGTTGACCTAAACATTGGTCTAACAAAAGACCAGCATTAAAAACAAAGCCTAAGTATGCATAATTTTAACAAATCCACAACCGCGCCGGCATATGCATCGCCGGTGTGAGATGAGACGTCGATGACTTGTCCTGGCGACATGCCGCCGTTGGTGGACTCCGCGTCCCCCTTGCTGAAGTTGACCGCGTCCTCGTCCTCGTCCTCGGCGCCGCCCTCAAGGTTGTAGTACTCGTAGTAGTGGCTGCGCCAGAGCTCGCATTGGTACTCCACCGCCGATTCCTCGACGGACAGACTCTTCTCTACCTCGACCTCGGCCACGCGCAACTCCTCCTCCCGGCGCTCCTCGATCTCCGCCGCCTCCTGCATCTCCAGCTCCCACTCGGCGACCTCATGAGGAAGCAGGTGCTCCATGGCCACCGCCGCCTCTTCAGACGTGGGTTGCATGCTGGAGTCCGAGGTGGCCTGGAATATCTTGGCGCGTGCATCCTCGATCTTGGCGTGGATGGCCTCGACCCAGGCCAGGGCGACATCAGCGGCACGGACGGCAGCTCGAGCGCTCTCAGCGTTTGCAGCCGCCGTCGCAGCAACAGCTGCAGCCATCTCGGCTGCTGCAGCTGCCCTATCGGCTGCCGCAGACGCCCTCTCGGCGGAAGCGGCCGTGCTCAATGCGGATGCGGTGGCGCTCGGGGGCAACGCGGCCATCGTACGGGCCTTCACGAAGCGTTTCCACGGCGTCATCTTTGCAAGAAGGGGGTGCGGGAATGGGGATCAGGACTCGTGGATTCGGGGGTTGCCGGCACTAGAGCAGAGGAGCCGGCGAAGCTTAAGGAGGGAGACTTAAATAGACCCAGATATTTTCATCGCAAAGGGTTCCTATAAAACAACTGTGTGTGATGTTGTAGATATTTTTTATTAGCTATGAAAGACGAATTTGGAGTAAAGTGCCAACGGATGGTGTTTTAAATGAACGAAATTTTTTGTAGTACTAATACAATTGTCATGTCAAATTTTGGAAAATTTTCAGGGGTCATTTGACCTTTTAAGACATTTAAGTGATTTTCTAGCCATTTCATGACCGTAATTGAAATTTGAACTACATGTACTCCCTCCGTTTCAGTTTACAAGTCCTACGCGTATACCTATGTTGCCAATTTTATTATCCTAGTTTAAAATATATAACACAAAATTATACTGTTTGAAAATAGAACATCTGAAGTTTATATTGGTATATTTTTTGTAATATATGACTTGTATTAGGTTGGTCAAATTGACAACCCAGGGGTACGCGCATGCCCTGTAAACTGAGAGAGAGGGAGTACATGCAGCAGCTAACCATAACGGTTTGAAAACTTATATTTCGTGTACTTGTATGCGATTTAATTCCATGTGCAGTAAATTGGAAGAAATTTTCAAACATATTGGTCTAACGGCCATGACACAATTAAGCATGGAGTGACATGGCATTTTAATTCCAAAAAATAAAAAAATGATCAGAAAAACATGAAACCTTGGTTGACGTAATGTCATGCCACCAAGATCATGTGGTAAAGAAATTGGCATGTTTGAAGAAAGTTTGGACACACACCCCTCACAAACCGGAGCAACTCACTAGAAGGCTCGTGGTTCCAAGAGGGAACAATGCATGTTTGATGACGATCGGGAGATAGCTTCCTCTTACGTCCTTCAATATTTTTTCTACGTCTAACGTGCACTACTACAACTGTAATGTGAAATTTTTGAAAATTCTAGGGGTCATTTGACCTTTTAAAGACATTTAAGTGATTTTCTAGCCATTTAGTGACCGTAATTCAAATTTGAACTACATCTACATGCAACGCCTAACCGAAATGGTTTGAAAAATCATATTTGTGTACTTGTGTGCAAGTTAATTCCATTTGCAGTAAACTAGAAGGAATTTTCAAACATATTTGTCTCACGACATGGACACATGCATGCATACGTATGCATGGAGTGACATGGCATTTTAATTCCAAAAAAATCAAAAACACATGGAACCTTGGTTGATGTAATGTCATGCCACCAAGATGATGTGGTAAAGAAATTGGCATGTTTGACCAAAGTTTGGACACACACCCCTCACAAACCGGAGCAACTCACTAGAAGGCTCGTGGTTCCGAGAGGGAACAATGCATGTTTGATGACGAACGGGAGATAGCTTCCTCTTACGGCCTTCAATTTTTTTCTACGTCTAACGTGCACTACTAAAACTGTAATGTGAAATTTTGGAAAATTCTAGGGGTCATTTGACCTTTTAAAGACATTTAAGTGATTTTCTAACCATTTAATGACCGTAATTCAAATTTGAACTACATCTACATGCAACGCCTAACCAAAATGGTTTCAAAAATCATATCCATGTACTTGTGTGCGAGTTAATTCCATGTGTAGTAAATTAGAAGGAATTTTCAAACATATTGGTCTCACGACATGGACACATGCATACATATGCATGGAGTGACATGGCATTTTAATTCCAAAAAATAAAAAAATGATCAGAAAAACATGAAACCTTGGTTGATGTAATGTCATGCCACCAAGATGATGTGGTAAAGAAATTGGCATGTTTGACGAACGTTTGGACACACACCCCACACAAACCGGAGCAACTCGCTAGAAGGTTCGTGGTTCCGAGAGGGAACAATGCATGTTTGATGACGAACGGAAGATAGCTTCCTCTTACGGCCTTCAAATTTTTTCCTACGTCTAACATGCACTAATACAACTGCCATGTGAAAATTTGGAAAATTTTAGGGGTCATTTGACCTTCTAAAGACATTTAAGTGATTTTCTA
Source organism: Triticum aestivum (assembly GCF_018294505.1). Classification (NCBI taxonomy): domain Eukaryota; kingdom Viridiplantae; phylum Streptophyta; class Magnoliopsida; order Poales; family Poaceae; genus Triticum; species Triticum aestivum. The sequence goes on along the minus strand of NC_057799.1, from coordinate 412,632,804 downwards.
ACCATTTAATGAGCGTAATTCAAATTTGAACTACATCTACATGCAACGCCTAACCAAAACGGTTTGAAAAATCATATCTGTGTACTTGTGTGCGAGTTAATTCCATGTGCAGTAAATTAGAAGGAATTTTCAAACATATTGGTCTCACGACATGGACACATGCATATGTATGCATGGAGTGACATGGCATTTTAATTCCAAAAAATAAAAAATGATCAGAAAAACATGAAACGTTGGTTGATGTAATGTCATGCCACCAAGATGATGTGGTAAAGAAATTGGCATGTTTGACGAACGTTTGGACACACACCCCTCACAAACCGGAGCAACTCGCTAGAAGGTTCGTGGTTCCGAGAGGGAACAATGCATGTTTGATGACGAACGGGAGGTAGCTTCCTCTTACGGCCTTCAAATTTTTTCCTACGTTTAACGTGCACTAATACAACTGTCATGTGAAAATTTGGAAAATTTCAGGGGTCATTTGACCTTTTAAAGACATTTAAGTGATTTTCTAACTATTTAATGACCGTAATTCAAATTTGAACTACATGTACATGCAATGCCTAACCATAACGGTTTGAAAAATCATATTTTTGTGTACTTGTGTGCGAGTTAATTCGATGTGCAGTAAATTAGAAGGAATTCTCAAACATATTGGTCTCAAGGCATGGGCACATGCATGGAGTGCATGCCATGGCATTTTAATTCCAAAAAATTAAAAAAATGATCAGAAAAACATGAAAACCTTGCTTGATTTAATGACATGCCACCAAGATGATGTGGTAAAAAAATTGGCCTGTTTGGCAGAAGTTTGGAGACACACCCCTCACAAACTTGAGCAACTCGCTAGAAGGTTCGTGGTTCCGAGAGGAAACAATGCATGTTTGATGACGGACGGGAGATAGCTTCCTCTTACGGCCTTCAAATTTCTTCCTACGTTTAACGTGCACTAATACAACTGTCATGTGAAAATTTGGAAAATTTGAGGGGTCATTTGACCTTTTAAAGACATTTAAATGATTTTCTAACCATTCAATGATCGTAATTTGAATTTGAACTACATCTACATGCAATGCCTAACCATAACGGTTTGAAAAATCATATTTTTGTGTACTTGTGTGCGAGTTAATTCCATGTGCAGTAAATTAGAAGGAATTTTCAAACATATTGGTCTCAAGGCATGGGCACATGCATGGAGTGCATGCCATGGCATTTTAATTCCAAAAAATTAAAAAATGATCAGAAAACATGAAACCTTGCTTGATTTAATGTCATGCCACCAAGATGATGTGGTAAAAAAATTGGCCTGTTTGATGAAAGTTTGGACACACACCCCTCACAAGCCGGAGCAACTCACTAGAAGGTTCGTGGTTCCGAGAGGGAACAATGCATGTTTGATGACAGACGAGAGATAGCTTCCTCTTACAGCCTTCAAATTTTTTCCTACGTTTAACATGCACTAATACAACTGTCATGTGAAAATTTGGAAAACTTCAGGGGTCATTTGACCTTTTAAAGACATTTAAGTGACTTTCTAACCATTTAATAACCATAATTCAAATTTGAACTACATCTACATGCAACGCCTAACCACAACGGTTTGAAAAATCGTATTTTTGTGTACTTGTGTGCGAGTTAAAAAATCATCAGACGATGTAAATATCTGGTGTTCAAAAAAGAAAATGTAAAGATCTGGCAAGACAACCGCCCCCACATGATTGGCACTCTATCTCGTGGCTCGAGGTTTGGTAGGTGATTGGCGGGGATCATTAATCAGACACGGTTCTGTATTGGAAACCGTCGGCTATTATGTTCACACACGGATTTTGCTGCGGGAATCGTGTGTAATTCAAGCTACAGTACTCGTAAATTCCGGCGACTGGCGTGTGTACTGTCCCCGTCGATCTAGATTCCGACCGCCAATAAATACTTCCTTGCTCACGTCGTCCCACCTGCATTCTCATCTACATCCTCTCCTCGCTCGCCCTCTCTCTCTCAAAATCTCTGCCATGGCGCCGCCGGTCTGCCCACGCATCGACGAGGATTCGCCGCCCCCCGAGGACGCTCACTCGATTAGCAGCGACGAGGACCCCTACGCGCCGCCTGATGAGGTTGCACCGGACCCCCCAACTTTGGATTGGTTTTCGGGCCAGTACAATCTTTGTCTGTGGAAGTCGCTGCCGCCGGCTGAGAAAGCCAGGCAAGTGGCGTTCAAGAAGGAGATGGCGGAGGAGGAAGCCAGGTACCAGGTGGCATGTGAAGCCCGTCGTCGTGCCGAGGAGGTGTACGAAGACGGGTACTTCACGAGGAAGGTCATAGGCGCTGGGCGCCTCGTTGCTGCGGGAAGGTGGGCCTCGTCCAGCAAGAGGCAGATCGGTACGTCAAGCGCTGCGAGGTAGAGGAGTCCGAGTACTGCCTCCGCACTGGGAAGACGCTGCACACCAGGGAGCTGTTGGCGAGGGGCTGCCGGAATACTGGCCCTAGGAGGGATTATTAGTTTTAGTATTGTTCGTTTTCAATTCTATGCATTGTACCTAGTAGTTAAGTATCATCACATATATGTGATGATATTATATATATATATATTCTGTGATGAACTAATGAACAATTAATATATATATATATTAAGAATTCCATTTTCTATCTGTTTTTGTATACTAATTTGAATCTAGATGTTATCATCCACATATACAGAATGGAAAGCGTATATACACACATTGAAACAGAACATATAAGAATGGAAAACAGAGTACACACATTGAAAGAGAGCAATAAATAGAGCAATACTATGATTGCTGTGAATACATAGCTATCCACGTCGAAACGACTTTCCAAAATAAAACGCGTCCATGAGACCATGACCAGCAGCCCTTGCCTAGTGTAGCTCTTGGCTCTGCCTGAACTCGTGCAGGCGTTCGTCCAAGTAGTCGACACACTCGTTGTACATCTGGAGCGCGATCTCGAGCTCCAAGTTGGCTATTTCATTGGAGATCACCATCTCGAGGATGTGACGACCATGTTCCTCTACTGCGCCTAGGTGGACACCTGGGCCAAGGAGGCGGTCGAGCCTACGGACCAGCGCATTGGCATCCAGCGGGCCGCGAACAAGGCGAACGGCGGCACCCATGTGAACGGCGCGGCGGGCGTGCGGTGCAAGTATGACGCGGCCGGCCTGTGGTGCAAGTACGGCGCTGAGGGCCTCTACCCACTCCTGGCGAGGAATGGGGGTACTGACGGGACGTGTACCCAGCTGCGATGCCGTGTCGACAGTAGGCAAGCACCGATGGATCCGCTCTTGCTGTGAGGCGTGGCGCGCCTCTCGCTCCGCGGCGCTCCAGCGGTCTCGTCGTGCGGCGAGTCGTAGCCTATCGGCGCGGACGCGCCTAGCTTGCTCTGTGGCGCGCCATCGATCATGTTTTGCGGCGAGCTGCAGCCTGTCGGCGCTGACATGCCTATCTTGATCCACGGCGCTCAAGCGCCATGCGCCAAAGGTCTGCTCAACCCGAGCGATGACGCGCATCACGGCGTCGTCCATCGCGTTGCCGGGGAGCGCCTCGGCCTCGACGGGCCGTGGCGCCTGCTCGTTTTCCTCGTCGACGAGGTTGATGGCAGAGGCGGCGTTTTGGTGGGTTGGCATGCTTGGAAAAGGTGGATGTGCTACAGGCTGCGCTTGTTGCCTCCGTGCGTCACGCGCCCCCTATGCGCAATATAGCAGGGTGGCGGGAAACAGGTGAGAAAATGGCGGGAAATGGTGGCGTGTTCATAAAACGCCATCAATTAATGGAAACTTAGCATCGAGCTAGCACAAGAAGTAGGTGATGATTAGATGAACACGGACCACACTAGGGAACCCGTCGGTGATGAATTCATCAATCCCAAACGGTTGAATACTAGCAAGCGTTTGCCCACAACACACACGGCCTATTCTATAACAAACAGGTCGGATGGATCAACTGTATGCCACGTATCGCACATTGTCAAAAAGTAATGCGGTAGACCTTCTTTAACATGTGTTAAAAAAACAAGGACCTCGAGGTTAAATTAGCTGAGGGAATGGGGCATTTTGGTCATTTGACCAAAATGACCCATCCTATCAGTTAATTTAACATCGACACAACTTCCCATCCAGTCACCCATCAGATGGCTGCTCCAGCCTGAGCAAACTTAACTGGATAGTTTTCTTACATGAGCTACTCGTCGAACAGCTAGTCCTTGCTGATAGGAATGCCTCTTCGCATCCTTATGGCGTATCCGGATGACCGCCCGTCCCACAATGGCCAATAGATGTTGTGTAGACATAGCATATCACATACGTCTTATTAAAAGCAATCTTCTGCGTTATTATCGATCTTCGCACACATTTCTGATTACAGACCTGTTTGCCGCGTATCACACACATCTTGCTATATTGAACCGTTTCTGTTCTCTTGCCTAATCACAAACAGTTCATCCGAGTGAACCGTATGTTGTACATCGCACACACCTTGATTGGGCTGACCGTTTCTTTTGTGTTGCCTAATCACAAACAGTTCATTCGAGTGAACCGTATGCTGTACATCGCACACACCTTCATCTAGCTGCCCGTTTCTTTTGTTCCTCCTCATCGCAAACAGTTAATTGAGCTGAACGATATGCCCTGCATCGCACACGCAACTAAAATCTGAACCGTGTTTGATCATCCTCCATCGCAAACATTTTGCACCTTTTTTGACGGTTGTTTTACACCATCGTTTGCGATTATGGCATCGCACACAGTTTCGTCGAAGGGTCTCTGATCATAGTGTCGCGTTAGCAGCATCCTGCAGTAGTGAATCCAAATAAAAAGAAGATAACCCCAAATGCTAAATCCCGATCGTCCCAACTGGGCACCACTACTGATCATCCGAAAACGAAACATAGTAACGGCCAAGGTCCTCGTCGAACTCCCACTTGAGTTCGCTGGCATCACCTGTATTGGTATCCTCGGCACCTGCAACTGTTTTGGTAGAATCCGTGAGTCACGAGGACTCAGCAATCTCAAAACCCGCGAGATCAAGACTATTTAAGCTTACGGGTAGGATGTGGTTATGAGGTGGAGTTGGAGCAAGCGCTAAGCAAATATGACGGCTAACATACGAGTACAAGAGTAAGGTGAGAAACTATGCAACGGTCGTAAACTAGAATTGATCAAGAAGTGATCCTGAACTACTTACATTCAAACATAACCCAAACCGTGTTCACTTCCCGGATTCCTCCCAAAAGAGACCATCACGGCTACACACATGGTTGTTGCATTTTAATTAAGTCAAGTGTCAAGTTCTCTACAACCGGATATTAACAAATTCCCATCTGCCACATAACCGCGGGCACGACTCTCAAAAGTTTATACCCTGTAGGGGTGTCCCAACTTAGCCCATCACAAGCTCTCATGATCAACGAAGGATATTCCTTCTCCCGGAATAACCCGATCAGACTCGGAATCCCGGTTACACGACATTTTGAGAATGGTAAAACAAGACCAGCAAGACCGCCCGAATGTGCCGACAAATCCCGATAGGAGCTGCACATATATCATTCTCAGGGCACACCAGATGGGCAAGACGCCGAGTTGGCTAAGACCCTGGTTGCCCAGGGGGCGCCGGACAACACCCAGGTTGGACCAGCATTCAGAGGAACACTGGCCCCGGGGGGGGGGGTTAAATAAAGATGACCCTCGGGTTTGCAACTCCCTAGGGAAAAGTTTAGGTTGTTGTTAGGCAAATGTTAAAACCAAGGTTGGGCCTTGCTGGAGGAGTTTTATTCAAAGCGAACTGTCAAGGGGGTCCCATAACCCCAACCATGTAAGGAACACAAAATCAAGGAACATAACACCGGTATGACGGAAACTAGGGCGGCAAGAGTGGAACAAAACACCGAGCAAAAGGCCAAGCCTTCCACCCTTTGCCAAGTATGTAGATGCATTAAGTAAAATAAGAGATATTGTGATATCCCAACATATCCATGTTCCAACATGGAACAACCTACAAGACACCTGCAACTAGCAATGCTATAAGAGGGCTTAGCAAAAGCGGTAACATAGCCAAATAACGGTTTGCTAGGAAGGAGGGTTAGAGACTTGACATGGCAATATGGGAGGCATGATAAACAAGTGGTAGGTAGCGCAGATAGCGATAGAACGAACAACTAGCAGGGTAAAGGTCATCTTGCCTGCGGAGTTCTCAGAGTTGTCGAAAGCTTGCTCCTCGTTAGCGTACTCAACAGGTTCCTCGTTCATGTACTCGTCTCCCGGCTCTACCCAAAGCAAGAACACAAGCAACTGAACAACAATAAATCACGGTGCAATGCACAAGCAACATGATGCAAGACATGGCAATATGCAAGGTATGATGTGCAATGCATATGGGTACTCCGGAAGGGAAAAGAAGATCAAGGCATCAACTTGGCAAACCAAGTATGCCGCTGGAAATAGTGTGTGATTTCGGTCGAAATCGATATAAAGATCACCGGAAACGGATGCACGGTTTGCAAATGACAAGAAAAACAAGAATGATGCAAATCTGCGCTTAACAACATCATAGCACTTAAGATACAACAGGAAACTATGCTACGGCACTCCAACAGGACAACAAAGGACATGGCATTAGAGTACAGGTGAAGCTGTACAAATCATGAACACTGAGCTCCTACTAGAACTCACTAGAACAAGCTAAACTAGCATGGCAAAAATGCAAATGATAACAGATTCACAGACAGTGAAAATACTAACATGGCATAAACAGCATCAGGTAGCAATGTTTATAGCTAGCAAACAACATGCTACAGGAACATATCATGGCAAACAAAGACATGACATGCTATTACTAAAGGCATAGAACAAAACACCCTTACTGAACTTTAACCAAGGATGCATGTATAAGATGGTAGCATCAATAGAAACATGGCAAATGATATGATCAGTTTCAGACTTGGAAGAAAAACAGAGCATGGCAGAAACAGATTCATGATAGCAACTTTGCAAGCTCATGCCACTCACCACAAAGCATTTCATGGCATCACAAGGTAACCAATAGTAATTACACATATTCGTGAAGCTAAGAATGGCAATAGAAAGTCCATAGGGTACATGGATCACGAGCAAAACACATGGCAAAACTGAACTTCATGTTAACAATCTGCCAGGAACAATATTTAGCAAAAGTAGAGCATGGAAAAGACATGCTACACTACTCCATAATTTCAACCAGAGGCATGAATGGTAGAGCAATACCATATCTTCAAAACACTATTAATGAACTATCTCAAAATGTGCATGGATCTACTGGTAGCAACAAGACAACAAAGCATCATAATGTAACAGGAAAAGACGGCAAAAATACTAAGTGTCTAAAAACAACAACATCACATAGCCTAATTTGAATGATTGTGCTAGTCACCACAGAGATCATACAAATACAATGCTTGCACCTCTCTAAAGATGGCATGGAGATGCTCCAAAAACATATAGACATCATGCCCATAAAATGCACATACAAAATGCAATGAAAATGACAAATCAGCAAGTTCTGTTAAATTCCAGCAGACAACATTATATAGCATTTTGCAACGAAGGTTAGCGCATCAATATGGACAGTAACATGCATGAAAATGACACTAACGTGATGAGCATCACGATTCAAACATTTTGATATATCATGCACGCAAAACAGAGTTATGGGCATGGAGATATGGCATGATGAACATGGGCACATGATATGAAGATTTCGGGACAAACGAATTCGTCACCTCGCGGATCTAGGGTTCTGGGCACGTTTCTCGAGGTTCGTCGGAGTAGCTCGCCGGAGAGGAAGGAGACGCGGCGGTCGGAGCTCGGGGGGTCGCCGGAGATGCTCGGGACTCCAGATCCAGGGCCGGAGAAGGTCGCCGGGGTCGGCCTCGACCGGATCGGGGCGAAGGCGGCGAGGTGGCGTGCGCCGGCGATGGAGGGACGAGGCGGCGGCGAGTGAAGGTGGCAGAGCGGCAAGGCACGGTGGACGGCAGCGGCGCACGAGCGCCGGGGCGCGCAGGGCAATGCGAGAGGCGCCGGCGGCGGCGATGGGCCGGGAGGGCCGGTGGTCAGGCTTCGCGGGCCCGCGGTGGAGGCGGCGAAGAGGGGCGCGGGCGCGGGCGACGTGGCGGCTCGCGGTTGGCTCCAGGCGGCGGCGAGGTGACATGTCGGCACCGAGTTGGCTGGGGCGACGCGTCCGGCGGACACGTCCGGTGGCGGTGGTTTTGTCCGATGGCGCGAGGGGATGAGGGTTAGGGTTAGGACCCGTGATTTGGAAGGGGAGACACATATTTATAGGTAGGGGGAGCTAGGAGTGTCCAAATGAGGTGCGGTTTTCGCCCACACGATCATGATCCAACGACGGAGAGCATGGAGGGTGTTTAGATGGGCTAGTGGGCTATTTTGGAGGGGTGCTGGGCTGAAAAGAGAGAGAGGCCTTTGCGGTTACCTAGTTAACCGTTGGGGCATCACATGACCTCCAAATGGAACGAAATTTGACAGGCGTCCTACCGGTGATGTACCAAGGCCACTCGAGAAATCTCGACTCATTCCAAGAACGTTTTTCTCCCGCTCTTGAAACGAGATTTGAGGGGTGCAACGGTTGCATGTGGGAGTGTCGGATCGCGAAACGGACAACGGGGATAATGACCGGATGCATGAGACGAACAGGAATGCAAATGAGATGCACATGATGACATGAGATGAAATGCATGACATGAACAAAATGCAAAACGAAAGACAAAACCCAACCACGAAGGAAATATCATATCACATAGCCAGAAATGGCAAGAGTTAGAGTTACAATTATGGAAAGTTAAATCCGGGGCGTTACACCTGTAGAGCATCTTTATAATCACCCAGTTATGTTGTGACGTTTGATAGCACACAAGGTGTTCCTCCGGTATTCGGGATTTGCATAATCTCATAGTCAGAGGAACATGTATAAGTCATGATGAAAGCAGTAGCAATAAACTAAACGATCATTATGCTAAGCTAACAGATGGGTCTTGTCCATCGCATCATTCTCCTAATGATGTGACCCCGTTCATCAAATGACAACACATGTCTATGGTTAGGAAACTTAACCATCTTTGATTAATGAGCTAGTCAAGTAGAGGCATACTAGGGATACTTTGTTTTGTCTATGTATTCACACATGTATCAAGTTTACGGTTAATACAATTCTAGCATGAATAATAAAAATTTATCATGATATAAGGAAATGTAAAATAACAACTTTATTATTGCCTCTAGGGCATATTTCCTTCAGTCTCCCACTTGCACTAGAGTCAATAATCTAGTTCACATCGCCATGTGAATTAACACCAACAGTTCACATCGTCATGTGATTTAACACTCTATAGTTCACATCGCCATGTGACCAATACCCAAAGGGTTTACTAGAGTCACTTATCCAGTTCACATCGCCATGTGATTAACACCTAAAGAGAACTAAGGTGTGATCATGTTTTGCTTGTGAGAGAGGTTTAGTCAATGGGTCTGCCACATTCAGTTCCGTATGTCTTTTGCAAATTTTTGTGTTTACAATGCTCTGCACAGAGCTACTCAAGATAAATGCGCCCACTTTCAATATGTATCTAGATCGAGACTCAGAGTCATCCAGATCGGTGTCAAAGCTTGCATCGACGTAACTCTTTACGAAGAACTCTTTATCACCTCCATAACCGAGAAATATTTCCTTAGTTCTCTAAGGATAATTTTGACCACTGTCCAGTGATCTACTCCTAGATCACTATTGTACTCCCTTGCCAACTCAGGGCAGGGTATACAATAGGTCTAGTATACTTGCATACTTTATAGAACCTATGGCTGAGGCATAGGGAATGACTTTCATTCTCTCTCTATCTTCTGCCGTGGTTGGGCTTTGAGTCTTACTCAACTTCACACCTTGCAACACAGGCAAGAACTCTTTCTTTAACTATTCCATTTTGAACTACTTCAAAAACTTGTCAAGGTATGTACTCATTAAAAAAACTTACGAAGCGTCTTGATCTATCTCTATAGATCTTGATGCTCAATATGTAAGGATCTTCACTGAGGCCTTTCTTTGAAAAACTCCTTTCAAACACTCCTTTATGCTTTCCAGAAAATTCTACATCATTTCCGATCAACAATATGTCATTCACATATACTTATCAGAAAGGCTATAGTGCTCCCACTCACTTTCTTGTAAATACAGGCTTCACCTCATCAAAGCATTTATTCCAACTCCGAGATGCTTGCACTAGTCCATAGATGGATCGCTGGAGCTTGCACATTTTGTTAGCACATTTAGGATTGACAAAACCTTCTGGTTGCATCATATACAATTCTTCTTTAATAAATCCATTAAGGAATGTAGTTTTGATATCCATTTTGCCAGATTATATAAAATGCAGCAATTGCTAACATGATTCGGACAGACTTGAATATCGATACGAGTGAGAAAATCTCATCGTAGTCAACACCTTGAAGTTGTCGAAAACCTTTTTCGACAATTCGAGCTTTGTAGATAGTATCACTACCATCAGCGTGTGTCTTCCTCTTGAAGATCCATTTATTCTTAATGGCTTGCCGATCATCAGGCAAGTCCACCAAAGTCCACACTTTGTTCTCATACATGGATCCTATCTCAGATTTCATGGCCTCAAGCCATTTCGCGGAATCTGGGCTCATCATCGCTTCCTCATAGTTCGTAGGTTCGTCATGCTCTAGTAACATGACTTCCAGAACAGGATTACCGTACCACTCTAGTGCAAACCTTACTCTGGTTGACCTACGAGGTTTAGTAGTAACTTGATCTGAAGTTTCATGATCATCATCATTAGCTTCCTCACTAATTGGTGTAGGAATCACTGGAACTGATTTCTGTGATGAATGATACGTCTCCAACATATCTATAATTTTTGATTGTTCCATGCTATTATATTATCTGTTTTGGATGTTTAATGGGATTTATTATGCTCTTTTATATTATTTTTGGGACTAACCTATTAACCGAAGGCCCAGTGCAAATTGTGTTTTTTTGCCTATTTTAGTGTTTTGCAGAAAAGGAATATCAAATGGAATCCAAACGGAACGAAACCTTCGCGAGGATCTTTTTTGGAACAAACGCAATCCAGGAGACTTAGAGTGGAAGTCAAGGAAGCAACGAGGAAGCCACGAGGCAGGAGGGCGCGCCTAGGGGGGTAGGCGCGCCCCACCCTCGTGGGCCCCTCGTAGCTCCACCGACCTACTTCTTTCGCCTATATATACTCTTATACCCTGAAAACATCCAGGGGAGCCACGAAACCACTTTTCCACCGCCGCAACCTTCTGTACCTGTGAGATCCCATCTTGGGGCCTTTTCCGGCGCTCTGCTGGAGGGGGATTCCATCACGGAGGGCTTCTACATCAACACCATAGCCTCTCCGATGATGTGTGAGTAGTTTACCACAGACCTTTGGGTCCATAGTTATTAGCTAGATGGCTTCTTCTCTCTCTTTGGATCTCAATACAAAGTTCTCCTTGATGTTCTTGGAGATCTATTCGATGCGATACTCTTTTGCAGTGTGGTTGCCGAGATCCGATGAATTGTGGGTTTATGAACTTGATTATCTATGAATATTATTTGGTTCTTCTCTGAATTCTTATATGCATGATTTGATATCTTTGCAAGTCTCTTCGAATTATCGGTTTAGTTTGGCCTACTAGATTGATATTTCTTGCAATGGGAGAAGTGCTTAGCTTTGGGTTCAATCTTGCGGTGCTCGATCCCAGTGAGAGAAAGGGAAACGACACGTATTGTATTGTTGCCATTGAGGATAAAAGGATGGAGTTTATATCATATTGCTTGAGTTTATCCCTCTACATCATGTCATCTTGCTTAAAGCGTTACTCCGTTCTTATGAACTTAATACTCTAGATGCATGCTGGATAGTGGTCGATGTGTGGAGTAATAGTAGTAGATGTAGAATCGTTTCGGTCTACTTGACACGGACGTGATGCCTATATTCATGATCATTGCCTTAGATATCATCATAACTATGCACTTTTCTATCAATTGCTCGGCAGTAATTTGTTCACCCACCGTAATATATGCTATCTTGAGAGAAGCCACTAGTGAAACCTATGGCCATTGGGTCTATTTTACATCATATTAGTTTGCCGTCAACTAGCTATTTCTGTCGTCGTTTATTTTGCAATCTTTATTTTCCAATCTATACAACAAAAATACCAAAAATATTTATCTTATTATCTTTATCAGATCTCACTTTTGCAAGTGGCCGTGAAGGGATTGACAACCCCTTTATCGTGTTGGTTGCAAGGTTCTTGATTGTTTGTGCAAGTACTAGGCGATTTTCGTGTAGTCTCCTACTGGATTGATACCTTGGTTCTCAAAAACTGAGGGAAATACTTCCGCTACTTTGCTGCATCACCCTTTCCTCTTCAAGGGAAAACCAACGCATGCTCAAGAGGTAGCAATGAACTACTTTGAGAGAAGCCACTAGTGAAACCTATGGCCCTCGGGTCTATTTTACATCATATTAGTTTCCCGTCAACTAGCTATTTCTGTCACCGTTTATTTTGCAATCTTTATTTTCCAATCTATACAACAAAAATACCAAAAATATTTATCTTATTATCTTTATCAGATCTCACTTTTGCAAGTGGCCATGAAGGGATTGACAACCCCTTTATCGTGTTGGTTGCAAGGTTCTTGATTGTTTGTGCAGGTACTAGGCGATTTGCGTATAGTCTCCTACTGGATTGATACCTTGGTTCTCAAAAACTGAGGGAAATACTTACGCTACTTTGCTGCATCACCCTTTCCTCTTCAAGGGAAAACCAACGCATGCTCAAGAGGTAGCAATGAACTACTTTCCAATTCGGGAGCAGGTACAATTACCTCATCAAGTACTACTTTCCTCCCACTCACTTCTTTTGAGAGAAACTCCTTCTCTAGAAAGGATCCATTCTTAGCAACGAATATCTTGCCTTCATATCTGTGATAGAAGGTGTACCCAACAGTTTCCTTTGGGTATCCTATGAAGACACATTTCTCCGATTTGGGTTCGAGCTTATCAGGTTGAAGCTTTTTCACATAAGCACCGCAGCCCCAAACTTTAAGAAATGACAGCTTAGGTTTCTTGCCAAACCACAGTTCATATGGTGTCGTCTCAACGGATTTAGATTGTGCCCTATTTAACGTGAATGCAGTTGTCTCTAATGCATAACCCCAAAACGGTAGTGGTAAATCGGTAAGAGACATCATAGATCGCACTATATCTAATAAAGTACGGTTATGACGTTCGGACACACCATTACGCTGTGGTGTTCCAGGCACTACTGCAGGATGCCGCTAATGCGACACTATGATCAGAGACCCTTCGAGAAACTGTGTGCGATGCAATAATCGCAAACGGTGGTGTATGAAAACTGTCAGAAATGTATAAAACGTTTGCAATGACGTATGCATCAAACACGGTTCAGGTTTTAGTTGCGTGTGCGATGAAGGTTATACGGTTCAGTTCAGTTAACTGTTTGCGATGAGGAGGAACAAAAGAAACGGGCAGCCAGATGAAGGCGTGTGCGGTACACGGCATACGGTTCACTCGGATGAACTGTTTGTGATTAGGCAACACAAAAGAAACGGTCAGCCAGATCAAGGTGTGTGTGATTGAGGGCATACGCTTCAGAAGGATTAACTGTTTGCGATTAGGCAATAGAATAGAAACGGGTCAGCCAAATCAAAGTGTCTGTGATTGATGGCATACACTTCTCATGGATGAACTGTTTATGATTAGCCACAACAAACTGAAACAGTTAGATAGATCAACATGTGTCCGCTAGACGGTCACACACATTCTAGTTAAAAGAAGCGTGCATGATGGTAATAACGAGCGCGCACGGTTGTTGGAACAGGACGTGTGCTGACATTGCCTATTGCGGTGCACCCTATGGTGCAAACGCCACGTACGCGGCCGAGAAGGCGTACGTGCCCATGTTATGCCTTCTGGGAATAGTGCCACCCTTATAACCGTCAGTAAATTTTGAGCATGCGTCCCATCACAATTATTTTTAGAAGAACAGGGAGGCCGCATCCCGTCACATTCCAAATTGCAAACCTGTTCACACCGATCAAAACCTAAACGGTTTCCCACTTAGGAGCGTATTACTACTCGGTTATAAATACTACTACTCCAAGATGACTGCACATTCCTCCTCAACTCCTCATCCACAAAAACAAACAAGTCATTCATCATCGTTCCCTTGCATCTGCCATGGCCAGCATGAGTTCTGGGTCGAGAGATTTGTTGGGGAACGTAGTAATTTAAAAAAATCCTACACACACGCAAGATCATGGTGATGCATAGCAACGAGAGGGGAGAGTGTTGTCCTCGTACCCTCGTAGACCGAAAGCGGAAGTGTTGAGGATATAGACCTTGGAGTCACCCGCCAGGAGGGCCGGGTTATTCTAAGGGTCATTGCCAGAAGCCCGGAGCTAAGTGTCAAGATATTGGGCCAGAGATGGGCCGAGACCCGGATATGGCTTAAAGCCCGTAGTTACAATCATTGTTATAGTAGACTTGTAGTATAAGGCAAGTCTTGTTCAGAGTCCGAGCCGGAGGCTGTTATGAGCCGGCCGGGACTCTAAGGGCTGCTGGGTGTCAGCCTCCCTATATAAAGGGAGGACCCGACAGCGGTTGAAGGACGACAACAATCTCATCGAGAGCCGGGCATAACTGTTTAGCTCCCTGGCGATCGTAACCCTAATCAATAACACCTCGAACTGGACGTAGGCTTTTACCTTCACCGTAAGGGGCCGAACCAGTATAAATCCTCGTGTTCCTTGTCCCGCATAACCCCTTCAAGCTTCCTAGTTGCGATGGCTCCACGACTAAATCCTAGCTCAAGGACATCTGCCGTGACAATTCCACGACAGTTGGCGCCCACCGTGGGGCTGGCGCACGGTGGATTTGAGTTCTTGAAGGGCAGCTTCGAAGGGCTCAAGGGATACGCTGTGGGCCGGATGACCAAGAGTCGTCGCGGCAAGCTCTACATCGACAATGCAGACTGGGGCCCCGACGCCGACTCAATTGAGTACAGGTACCGGGTCCCCTTCGGCGGAATTCACGTCTTCATCGGCAAGATTGGTGAGCCGGGCCCCGAGCCGGGTCTCCGCGCCGATCTCATTGAAACGGCTCGGCGTGCACGACCCGCCCGGGCCCGGCCTGCCTTAAGGCGTGCCTTTGTGGGATGCATCCATGGAGGGCCCTCTGGTCCATCCGGGTCCGGTGATGAGGCGGCCGCCGGCTCTGACGGCGAGTCGGCCACTGATGAGTCAAACTCTTTGTACCAACTTCAATATGGCAGGCTCATAGGTTGTTCCGACGGTGACAGTATTCCGGACCTTTTCGAGCCGCCAAGTCAGGTTGGAGTTTTTATGGCTGGTGCGCAGCCTGTTCAGAACCCTGCTGCGGGAGCAGGAAACCCGGTGCCTTCTCCGGCTCAGGTGCTGATGGATCTCACGGACAAGATGACGGCCCTGTTAACCGCCACGGTTGACCCGGCGGATCAAGCCCAGCATGACGCGGAGGTGGCACAGTTGAAATTGGATCTGATGAAGGCTAAAGAGGATCTTGCAGCGGAAGGGATCAGGCTGGCTGCAGAGCGGGCGGCTCTCGACGCCCGGACTCAGCTGATTCAGGCGCAGTCCTTCCAACTCACGATGGATCAGAACGCGGCCAACGAGGTCATGAGAAGGAGGCATCAGAAGGCCCAGTCTCGACTCCCGCCGGTTTACGATCCACGCACGCCGGGTGCAGGGTCTAGTAACCCGCCAGGGGTCATTGCGCCTGGGTCTGGACCCCTGGTTCCGCCGCGAGTGATGGGGCCTCCCCAGGTGCCACCTGCCCCGCCTCAGTATGTGCCAATACCCCCGGGTCATTATGATAACCCACTAGAGAACATGGTAGCTGCGGCAGCACGGCTGGCGGCTCTCCCCGTTGACGGCGATTTTCCGGCGGCCATCGAAACCCGCCGTGTCAGGGAACTCCTGCAGACGGCGCTAGCCTAGCAAGAGGCGTACTCCTATAGCCGTGACAGGATCCACTCGACCCCTCGGCCAGGCCAGAGCCCGAGTTACAGCCGGCACATGGTCTCAGCAACCGGTTCAAGTAATGTGCGATGCCATGACCCGCCCCCTGGCCATGGCCCGGCTCATAATGGAGCCTTCTACGCAACGACCCAAGCGCGGCAAGAGGCGGAGCAGGCGCCTCAATTGACGGCTTATCAGACCCCCCCCGGCTTATCCGACGACGTCCGTTGATGTAAGAATTTCTACCAGGACCGGGGGAGTCCCTTGTTTGGTACCAGCCATCCGTAATGAACGTCTACCTAAGGATTTCAAGGGCCCTAGGAAGGTGCCTAACTATACAGCAGACTTACAGCCTGCAGCCTGGATTGAGAGTTATGAGATGGCTATGGAATTGCTGGAGGTCAGTGAGGCGGCCATGGCCAAGTATTTCACCATGATGTTAGATGGAACTGCCCGCACGTGGTTGAAAGGGTTACCGCCGAACTCCATTGGGTCTTGGGCTGAGCTGAAAGCCCGGTTCATTCAAAACTTCAAAGATACCTGCAGGCAGTCTATGTCAATTGTGGATTTGACTAACTGTAAGCAGCAGGAGGGTGAGTCCACGACCCATTGGGTTCGCCGGGTCAAGGAGATCATACATTCATCAGATAAGATGGATGCCGGCTCTGCAGTCTTAATGTTGGAACAGAACTGTCGCTTTGTGCCTCTTAAGATGAAGCTTGGGCGGCTCAAGCGCGACTGCACCGATATGGGTACCCTGATGGCGGCTCTTGTCAAGTACGCCGATTCCGATGGTACCAAGGATCCCCCTTCAGACGATGAAAGGGCAGGGAAGGGAAAGAAGAACGGCAATGGCAAGGGTCCCCAGTTTAACCCGGGGAACCAAGGAGGAGGCAAGCGTAAGGCCGATGGCAGCCTAGAGTTTGTAGCCAACACCAACTCTCAAAATAATAACCCGCGACGCAAGGGGAGACCCCCTCCCTGAGGCGGCGGGTCAGGACCTTCTCTGGAGCAGCTGTTGAATGAACCTTGTCCGAGACACGGCTCTAGAGAGAAGCCAGCGACTCATCTATGGAAGGATTGTGCTATCATGAAGGCCTTCAAAAACTACAATGTTCCGGGTGGTGGCTCAGGCGCCGGCGGCTCAGGCGCCGGCGGCTTTCATGGCCCGGGCGGCGGTTCAAATTCCGGTCCTCAGAACGATCAAGGGGGCTTTAATCAACAGCCCGGTCAGGGTCATCAACAGCAGCAGGGGGTTATCAAACCAACCCGAAGCAGCTTAGCGGTGGACAGTATCACGTGTTCACCACTAGTTTGTGCAAAGGAGACGAGAAGCTTCACAAGAGGGCTGTTAATGCTGTTGAGCCGGCGGTTCCACGCTACTTACGGTGGTCTGAACAGCCTATAGTGTGGAGTAGGGAGGATCACCCCCCCGGTTGGATAACCCGGGCCACCTGGCCTTAGTGGTGGCTCCTCAGGTGGGAGGCTATAAATTCACAAAGGTACTCATGGATGGAGGCAGCAGCATCAACATCCTCTATTATGAGACTTTCCGTCGTATGGGGCTAGTCGATAAGAACCTCAGCCAGTCAAATACTATCTTCCATGGTGTGGTACCCGGTAAGTCGGCTTATCCAGTCGGCAAAATCGAACTAGAAGTGGATTTTGGTGATGAGAACAACTACAGGGTGGAGAAGTTGACCTTTGAGGTGGTCAAGATAAGAAGTCCATACCACGCTATATTTGGACGGCCGGCTTACGCCAAGTTCATGGCACGGCCGTGTTATGTGTACTTACAGCTCAAGATGCCGGGTCACAATGGGACCATTACGGTTCACGGCAGCCGGAAAGTGGCTCTGGAGTGTGAGGAAGGTGACGCAGCTTATGCAGAGTCTGTTTGCGCCACAGAAGAGTTGAAATTTTATAAAGACAATGTTGACCCAACAGATATGACCTCTCTGAAAAAGCCAACCACAGAGAATGAACCGGCCATGAAATTTAAATCAGCTGATGAGACTAAACTTGTTGATTTTGTTCCAGGTGACTCGTCTCAGCAGTTTAGTATCAGTGCAAATCTGGACCCGAAATAGGAAGGCGCGCTCATCGAGTTCATCCGTGAGAATAGGGACATCTTCGCATGGAAACCTTCTGACATGCCAGGTGTACCTAGAGAACTCGCTGAGCACACCCTCAATGTTGATCCAAAATTTAAGCCGGTCAGACAGTTCCTCCGGCGGTTTAACAAAGAGAGGCAGAAAGCTATTGGGGAGGAAGTAGCCCGGCTCTTGGCGGCCAGGTTCATTGTTGAGGTTTTTCACCCGGAGTGGTTGGCTAACCCGGTGCTCGTACTCAAGAAGAACGGCACCTGGCGGATGTGTGTGGACTACACGGACTTGAACAAGGCGTGTCCGGCTGATCCTTTTGCTCTCCCCCGTATTGATCAAATCATTGATGCTACGGCAGGCTGTGCACGCTTAAGTTTCTTGGATGCCTATTCCGGGTATCATCAGATTAAGATGGCAGTTAAGGACCAGGAGAAGACGACGTTCATCACTCCCTTTGGAGCCTTCTGCTATGTGTCTATGCCTTTTGGACTCAAGTGTGCACAGGCGACTTACCAGCGTTGTGTACAGAATTGTCTTCATAAACAGATCGGGCACAATGTTCACGCTTACGTGGACGATATTGTGGTTAAATCCATCAAGGAGGAAACCCTGATAGATGACTTAAGGGAAACCTTCGATAATCTCCGGGTCTACAAGATGATGCTTAACCCGGCCAAGTGTGATTTTGGTGTTCCTGCAGGCAAACTATTGGGCTTCTTGGTTTCTGACAGAGGCATTGAGGCTAACCCGGAGAAGATCAAGGCTATCACCTCCCTAGCTAAGCCGGCATGTATAAATGACGTTCAGCGTTTGGCGGGTCGCATCGCTGCTTTAAGCCGGTTTATAAGCCGTTTGGGTGAGAAGGCTATGCCTCTATATCAGTTGATGAAGAAGACTGATAACTTTATCTGGAATGATGCAGCTAATACCGCTTTTGAGGATTTGAAAAAGCAACTGGCAGAACCCCCCGTCCTTGCTGCTCCGATCGATAAGGAGCCCTTGCTACTATATGTAGCGGCAAATGCACGAGCTGTCAGCGTGGCTATTGTTGTGGAGCGCAAGGAGGCGGGTAAGGAGCATCCAGTTCAGCGGCCGGTTTATTATGTCAGCGAGGTGCTCATTGAGTCTAAGCAGCGGTACCCGCATTGGCAGAAGCTCGTATACGGGGTGTTCATGGCGAGCCGGAAGCTCAAACATTATTTTCAGGGTCATCCCATCACTGTGGTCAGTTCTGCCCCCCTTGGTGATATTATCCAAAACAGAGAGGCTACAGGGAGAATCGCTAAGTGGGCTATAGAACTTGGACCTCATGGCCTCAAATATGTGCCACGCACTGCTGTTAAATCTCAAGCTTTGGTGGATTTCATCAATGATTGGACGGAGTCTCAAGTGCCTGCGCAAAAGCCGGATAACACTTATTGGACTATCCACTTCGACGGGTCCAGACAGTTGGAGGGCTCGGGGGCTGGTGTTGTATTGGCTTCCCCAAAAGGTGACAAGTTCCATTATGTGCTACGGTTGATGTTTCCTTGCACTAACAATGCGGCTGAATATGAAGCTTTACTCCACGGTCTTCGGGTGGCTAAGGAGATGAGCTTAAGCCGGGTAAGGTGCTTTGGGGATTCAGATTTGGTGGCTCAACAAGTGTCAGGCACCTGGGATTCTAAGGATCCTCTCATGGCGGCTTATCGTCGCGAGGTTGATGCCATTGCTGGGCATTTTCAGGGATACCAAGTGGAGCACATTGATCGCAGGAAGAATGAGGCGGCTGATGCTTTAAGCCGGCTAGGCTCTCAGCGAAAGCCGGTACCGCCTAACACTTTCTTGGATGTCTTGTATAATCCCTCGGTTAAGCTGCCTACAGAAGAGGACTTGGCTATCCCTGACCCGGAGGCATGGCTGGTGGCGGCTCTTCATGTCATACCAGACTGGACAATGCCATATCTGGCTTATATAACTCGGGGAGAGTTGCCTGAGGATGAAACTCTGGCCAGGCAAGTAACCCGGCGGGCTAAGTTAATGGTTGTCATTGATGGCGAGTTGCATCATCGCAGTGTTTCAGGGGCGTTTCAGCGTTGTATCTCCCCTGAGGAAGGTCAAGAGATCTTGCGCGAGATCCATGAAGGGGATTGTGGCCATCATGCCGGTTCAAAATCTCTTGTAGCCAAGGCTTTCCGTCATGGTTTTTATTGGCTGACGGCTCACACTGATGCAGAGGACTTGGTCAGTAAATGTGATGGTTGCCAAAGGTTCTCACGACGGGCTCATGTGCCGGCTCAGGAATTGAGGATGATCCCAATCACTTGGCCCTTTGCGGTCTGGGGGCTTGATATGGTTGGGCCTTTTAAACGATCCAAGGATAAGAATACCCACCTCTTGGTGGACGTGGACAAATTCACGAAGTGGGTGGAGGCTGAGCCAGTTAGCAAGTGCGATGCAGCCATGGCGGTTCAATTTATGAAAAGGGTGATTTTCTGCTTCGGCTTTCCGCACAGCATCATAACTGACAATGGCACCAATTTATCCAAGGGTGCTATGGAAGAATTTTGTCAACGGGAGCATATCCGACTTGATGTTTCCTCAGTGGCTCACCCCCAATCCAATGGTCAAGCTGAGAGAGCTAACCAGGAGATTCTGAAGGGCATCAAACCCCGGCTTTTGGTCCCTTTGCAACGGACGCCGGGTTGTTGGGTGGAGGAGCTGCCCTCCGTCTTATGGAGCATCAACACTACTCCTAACAAGTCTACTGGCTTCACGCCTTTCTTCATGGTTTATGGAGCAGAAGCAGTCCTCCCCAGCGACATCCGTCACGATTCGCCTCGTGTGGCGGCTTATGTTGAGACGGATAATGAACAGGCGCGCCAAGACGCTCTGGACTTGTTGGACGAACAACGTGATGTGGCGGCAGCCCGTTCAGAGATTTACCAACAAGACCTGCGCCGTTATCATAGCCGCCGGGTCAAATCTCGGGTCTTCCAGGAAGGCGACCTTGTGCTCCGGCTCATCCAGGATCAGACTGATGCACACAAGTTATCCCCACCTTGGGAAGGGCCCTTTGTGGTCAGTAAGAACTTGCACAACGGGTCATATTATCTCATTGATATTCGGGAACATAAGGATTCGCGTAAATCTGAGGAGGAGACCCGTCGGCCATGGAATATAGCTCAGCTTCGGCCTTACTACACTTGAGCTGCCGGCTCTCGTGGTGTACATATTTATCTCAGACATGTATATATTATGATAAGCAATAAAGCAGGACCTCTGTCCTTTTTTCTCCTCCAATTATGTGTGTGTCATTTGTTACATGCTAATTTGAAAGGAGGATCCGGCTTATGACCGTATTCGTGTTTAGCCGTAAGCAGTAAGGTCACTTGGGGGCTTCCTGTTCAAACATGGGTCGTATTCGAACCAAAGAGAACATAACTGTCGATACTCATTTGATTGGCAAAGTGCCGAGCTCATTGGGAGGTTGCCTTTGGTCATATTTGAATCATCGTGTAACCCCTTTGAGAACCAACGCGGATCGTATTCGAATCAGTGTCGTTAAACAATTTTCAAAGTCACTTGGGGGCTTCCTGTTCAAACATGGGTCGTATTCGAACCAAAGAGAACATAGCTGTCGATACCCTTTTGATTGGCATCGCCACACCCACTGGGGGCTATATGATCGCATCCGAATCTTAGCTTAACCTCTTTGGACCGGGTTTCTGGTCGTATTCGAACCGGACGCCCCAAGTTTTTTATACTTTATCACAAGCCTACTCTGATCATGTCAAAGTATGTACTGCCGGGTCTCTCTTGCCGGCTTAATTTTGGTTTATCTTGTTAGTTGAACATCATGGATGTCATCAAGACAGGTAAATTCGAGTTCAGGTACCAACCAAGCTACCCGGGTTATTTAAACCGGAAGTATGCTTACAGGCCGTTAAGTGTGTTATCACGGCTATGCTCAGAGTATAGTTAGCGACCAGTCTTTTTTGGTTCGTATTCCGGGTTATCCATTTCAAACACCTGATTCTCAGGGCAGTAAGCCGCCTTGAGACTTGTGATTTGCCTTTCTATGCAGACACTTGAAGGTGCTTTTTAAGGTTGAGAAGGACAAAGGTGTAATTATGACCCGGAGGAGCACCAAAAGAATAACTTCAAGGGGTTTCAGCATTCATTACGTGCACGATGGCACGGCAGGGATAAATTGTGGCACTTATTCTATTACAAAAAACCTTCAAAGACTAAAGGGTGTAGTGTTGTTCGGTGAACCGCCAGCCGCTTTATAACGCCTGCTGAGTTGAAGTCCCCGGCTCGTCTTCTGCTCCGGCTGATCCCAAGACCTCGAAGGTTGACGACTTCCAGTTGATGCCGCTGAGAGCTTCGAACTGGGCTTCTTCGTCAATTAACCCGGCCGGGTCAATCTCGGGGGCGAAGGTGTGTTGGCGAGCCGGAGGAATCAGACTAAGAGCTTCATAGCGAGGGGTTGGAATCCTCTGATTCTCCGCGTTGTACCCCGGCTGATACTTGGTTAAGTCGGTGTCGTTCCCGATGATGGTGGCCACCGGGCGTACAGCCTTCACACATGCCGCAAAGTCCTTCTGGTCGAAGGCGGAGCCGTCTTCCTTCAGGCTTGGGTAACCCAGGGCGATGTCTGCCGGGTCTAGCTCCGGCAGGAATGCTTTGGCCCGGCTCAGCGCGGCAATTGCTCCGGATCTTGCGGAGGCTCGGCGTAGCTCCTGGATCCGCTGTGGCAGAACTGCGAGCCGGCGCAGGACTTCAGCCAGATGGGTTGGCACCTCGTTGGATAGGGCCACCACAGCTAAGGCGCGCTGTGACCCGGTGTAGAGTTGTTCCACCAGGGTGTACACGGCCTTTAGCTTGGTGACCACGCTCTGATTGAGGTTGGCACTCCTGGGACCTGTTTAAGTAAAGATCAGGTAAGCCGGTGACAAGGATGAATCGTAACATATACAGACTTGATGAAAGCCGGCGAGGCGACTTACCGAAGATAGCAGCCACCATTTGGGAAACCTGGCGCTTTAGGCCAGAGAGCTCAGCGGTCTTCTCAGTGAGGGCCTTCTCCGCCTGTTCTGCCCGGGTCACCAGGGCGGCTTTCTCCTCAGCCCAGGCCTTCCGCTCAGCATCGAATTCGGTCTTCAGCTTCTCTTGAGCGGCGATACTGGAGACGAACTTGGCGTTTGCCTTCCGGGTCTCCATCTCTTGTGTCTTTAGCCGGCTCTTGAGATCCGCAAGGTCCGATTCAAATTTCTTGCCAGCAGCCTGCATATATTTCCGGGTTATTCACAGTCATTATATAAGTCCCAAGTACTTTCCAAGCAAAGACACTTGGCACTTGGGGGCTAATGCATATTGAATGTGTCTATCTGTGTACTGTCGGTTCAGCTAAGTAAGCCGGAATCTAAGTCTACAACATATTCAAGTATAAGTTATAGACTTGGGGGCTAGCATGACAAGGATCACTATGCAGAAAGTAAGAAGACAACAGAAGGTTACCTCAGATTTTTGTTGGATCTGGTTGACCATGGCGATTTCGGCGTCCCGGCTCTTGTGAATTTGGCTGATGTAGCCTGAGACAAGCTCTCCAATGTTTAAGTCGGCGTAGCTGGAGAGATCCAGATTCACCCAGTGGGGTTGCAGCAACTCCCCCTTCGCGGAGCATTTGGCCAGCGCGGTCGGCCTCCCCGGCTCAACATACTCCGTCCGGGTCGTTAGCTGGTGGGGCTGAGCCGGAGACCTCTGGGTTAGCTGACGCTTCGGTCGTTGTCTTGGTGGTCGGGGCAGGGGCTTCAGGCGCCGTGTCCATGGGAATGGTGGCTTCGGGGGCGGAGGCGGCTGGCGGCTCTTGAGCCGCCGTCTCCGGCTCAGGCAAGTCTGGCACTCCGGCTGACCTGGTCTTCTTTGCTCTTTTGGTAAGCTTTGTCTGGGCACTGAAAAGACAGAAGTGTTAGGTATATAAAGAGTAAGTACAGACAGATAATGTAAGGAGCTTGTTATTACCCGGGTGCATTTTTGAAGGCCGGTAGACTTGACTGCATGGAGTCACCCGAAGAGGGGGAGGTCTCCTGGTAATTGGAGTCAGAAGAGTTGAGTGGCTGACGGATGACACCCGCCAACGGATGGAAAGGGTATAGGTGAGAAAAAACCTCAGTTCGACGCTTCCTTGTTGCGTCGGGTAACCCGGCGGAGAGGTCGGCGTCCTTGCGGGCCCGGGTGTGACGCCGGCTTTCGTGAACCTGCTGCTTCAAAAGAAATTGAGGGTCTTGATGAGCTAATGGATGAGAAAAGCTTACTTTCTGGGTTACTCTTCGGACTTTCAGCTGTGGCAAAGGCTCCGAGTCGGAGGAAAGTGATGTTACCTCTTCAATCACCGGGTTACTGGCGCCGGTGTCATCCTGTGAATAAGCAAAATGTTGATAAGGCGGACAACAGCAAAACGATAATGTAGCAACCCGACCTCAGACGGTGAAGTCTCTGTGTTTCTGTGCCATCCCTGGATCAGTATGCTGGCACACACAGTACATCAATGTATATATCAAAGTGCAATCACATGTATAAATAACGTAAAACTGATATATACCTCATAAGTCACAGCGGAAACAAATAGTCGGGTGTGGAGTCCCATCAACGCCATCGGCAGGTTGAGTGTAGACCGTAACCCTGTACCGTACTCTTACTCGTTGGAAGAAAGTATCTGCAACATGATACGTTGCAGCCGTGTAGGTCAGTACATTGAATGTACCGGCAAGATCACTTTAATAAAAACAGATGATAAACTATACTATATGCAATATGGCTTTGTGGCTCTATATCTGAGTTTTGTTTGCGTAAAATTTGGTTTTATTTTCCTATAACAAAGGAACATCAGGAGTCTGTACTACGGAGTTTTCTATCATCACATGGTTCCGCCAACCGATGTCTCATAGCCCAAATCATCATAAGTTGCCCACAATTATGTTATCAGTCTGGTGTTGAGAGTTCCGAGATAGATCCAAGTACAGAGGCTCAAATTGTCCATAACCGGGGACACGGCTAATCGATTAGGTTTAAACCCTCTGCAGAGGTTTGTACACTTTACCCGCAAGATTCGATCCCTCTTTTTACGTTCTCGCACTTCAGGGTGTTTGAGAACAAGATGACCGAAACATGGTCTTCCAAAGAGTTCCTCTGACCACTGTCCGGTGCTCATCCAATCCTACCGTAGTTCTACATCTGCTAGCACCGTCCCAACCAGAGTCACAACTAAGGTCAACCAAGCCAGAGCCCATAGTGACTTGCGGTTGCACAGGTAAGCTTTCGGGCATGAAGTATTCTTTTGTCTCTTTGAGTCTGGGTGAAGCTTTCCGCAAGATGTCACGGCGCTTCTCCATGCATCCCGGCCATCCACTGGTTTCTCCAGGGTGCCCGTCAACCGTCCTTCACCCAGTAGTGTGTATTGAATTCTTGTCTCAAGTCTCGAAGAAGTCTTGAAGTCCTGAAGATGCAGTCCTTGCCGATGCCATCATGAATTTGTTGTCATTGACGTAGAGTCCTCCATTCTCACACCACTCCCGAGCATTCATACCAAACCCCGTCTACTATAGCGTAGCATTAAGATAAATAACGTCCCGGGCTTGGTAACAGGGTGATGGGTTCCTACCTCATGCATACTACTCAACTACAAGAATTCAATATCACTACTGGAGGGTTGTTGAAAGGGTGCTACTACATGCAAATAAAACATAGGTATGAAAAACATGGTCAAAGTGAACTTGCCTGGTATTACTTGATGAAGATAACAAAGCTCTCAGAATAATGACTTGGTAGAACTATTCGTCACTCTGTTGAAAATCTATATAGTCAAACATAGCATTCATATAAGCAAACATACTAGCAAGCAATTCTAACACTCATAATAAAACCAACAAATAAAATGCAAATCAACAAGGGACACCAAATAAAAACAAAGGAAAACTACACAACAAAACTACTAAAGAAAACTCTAAGACATAACACAAAACAGTTTTGTCCTAAGTAAAAAATTAACAACAATTAAAACACTAAACTAATAAATTAACAGAAAATACAAAGTAAAACAACTAATTTAACAGAAGGTATTTTTCATAAAATTTTATTTGCAAAAAGAAACAAATAAAAAGCTTTTATGAAACACGAACTATGACCTAAACAAGTTTTCCTACAAAACTAAGTAAAATAAGTTTTTAAAACAAAAACAAAAACAAAATTTTCTTTTGTTGACTAACAGAAACTAAACTAAATTTTTCAAGAGTGACAAAAAAGAAATAATTTAAAACTAATAAAAGCAATAAAGAAAAGACTTAAAACAAAACTATAACTAAAACAGTACTGTTTTGCTAAAACATTAATTTAAAATAAACTAAAAATAAATCACTATATGCTACTGGATAGACAAAACTATAACAAAACAGTAGCAAAAAGAATCAATCAAAAATATTTTATAAAACCCAAGATACGACCAAATTGGTGATTTGAACAAATTTCATCAAATTCAATTTTAAACAACTCAAATATGAAATCCAATTGCACTAGCAGAAACTTCAAGAAATCATAAAACTAATGCAAAAAGAAACACTAAATTTGGATCTAAAACATAAAAGTTATAAGCAATATAGAATCAGAACTATTCTGTTTTTAAAACAGAAACGAAAAATCAAAACAAAAAAAATCGGCCACTAGCTACGTGGCCTACTGCTATCGGGCCAGGGAGGTGGGCGATCTGAACTATCTAGCGCTCGGTCGTAAAATAACACAAACGTGTATGGGCTAAAACAGAAAGACCGGTTGGCTAAACCGACTAGACTTGAACCGATCTAAACCGAATAAAAACCGTAACAAACCGGAACTAAACCGATCTAATTAAAAAAACGTAACCGTTCGTTAGATCTAATCTATGCCGTCAATAACAGATCGGACGGTGGAGGTTGCTTACAGCGGTGGTGGCGTCTCCGACGAGGTCGTCGGCGGCGGTGGCGGCTCGGACGTCGGTGGCGGTGGCGCTCCGGTCGTCCGCGATGAAGGTGGAGGGGTCGGCGCGATGTAGCGGGCGACGACGAGTCCAACGGTGGTCGTGGAGTCGGAGGAGATGGTCGGAGGTGGTTGACGGCGAGCTCGAGGTGGCGGATGGCGTCGGTGATCAACGACGATGGCAATCCGGTGGTTTTGCGGCTCAGGCGAGTTGTTGGGAAGGTGTAGTCGAGGGAGGGGATCACGATGGTGGTGGCTGCGGGTCTCGGGGAGGTCGGAGGCGGGCTCTAGGGCATCAATGGTGCGGTGGCGGTGCTCGGCTCCGGCGAGAGATTACGGGCGAGGCAAGGGGTTTCGGTGAGGGGAAAGGAGGGGAACGGGTCGAGGGAGAGGGGTATTTATAGGGGGAGGAGTTCT